>NC_034410.1:50559975-50745070 GCF_002078875.1 Numida meleagris | reverse complement strand
GGGGGGGGACTCTGAAGGAATTTGATTTTTCTGATTTAGTCTTGCCTACAGATTACACTTGCTAGGCACAGGCAGCCACACAGGGAAGAAGCTCTTTAACCAATCTCAAGCAGAAAGTCAGGCTGCAAAGGGGTGCTCCAAACTGCTTGTGAAACCAAAGTACTTGCACTAAAGTACTGGATTGCAGGGCTGATGGTGAAAGAAAAAGGGCTCAAGGCATTTGGGGATTTTCTTAGGACAGAAAAGTGAGCTGCAAACTACTTGAGAAACTGCTCTTTCTTTTAAAAATTATAGTGGAAGTTATAAAATCAGATGAAACAGCTTTAACTTTTAGAAGTGAGAGGGCACTTTTGTTTTCTAATTTAACACAGCATCTTCGGCAATAAAGAGTTGCAGGGACTGTCAGATGACTTCAGTAGAACTGGACAAGTTGCTGTAGCTGATCCAATTTGTAATGCAGACTTCTGCATACTGGAAAAAAAGATTCTGCTCCTAAACTGCTTCTGCCAAAAAAAATGCAACCTTGATAGGTTATATTTTGAACTTTTTCACAGTTCTGTTTTTCCATAACTATTATACAGTAAGGGCTAAGAATATCGATATTTACTAACTAATGGCTAAGGCTCACATCAACTGCCTATAGGAACAGCTTTATAGTTGTACTTTACTGTCTTGTTCCTACATGATCAGGACAAGAACTCATTTTAATTCAATGTATGTGTATGTGCATATGTATCTGTTTGCATATGTATGTTTATACATGTAACAATGTCAATATCCTGCAATAACTCTATCATCTAACTAACAGCAACTTTTTATGATGCTGTCTAGCCAAAGCATTTTTCCTGTTGCCAAGACAGTTTTAAAAGAATGTCATTGTTTTGTTTGGTACAGCATATGGTAGGCAAAGTATGCAAAGGAACACCAAGCATTTTTGTTTAAAAGTTTGCTGCAGCAGTATAAACAATTAAGACAACACTCAGAGTTTCCAGTCCTGAAAACCTGTTGACTCAGATGTTCTGTTTGCAGGGAAGCCGTGCACAAGAAGTGTGCATGCTTTTAAGAGTAGACATTCCTGCTGCCTGTCCGATTTCCAACTGTACAGGGAGCCCTCGCCTTTGGCGTCCTTGTCAATATGCACATTATCAGTCCCTTCAGCATGCAAGCTTAGCTTTATGTTTTGTTTTTTTTTCATTCCCTCCATTTCAGAAAGCAGGCAGACATCAATGCCAGTGGTCCCTAGAAGCTGAGGTGGCTCAACCTTAGTTTAGAAATGAGCTTTTAAAAGCAATGAAATCCCTACAAGTCAGATTCCCCACCTGGTATTCAGCAGCTCGTTCTGAAACACTTATGGCATGAGCAGTGGTTTCTCTTCCCTGTATGAGTCCCAATCATTTGTAAACACATTATTGTCTCTCCTGAGCTCTCACACAAAGGAATGTGGAATTTGATATATGCCCACTCAGTATGACACCCTCCAATGGCGGCTCTTGAAGCCATTGGCTCTCAGGGCCACGTGAGCAGTGAAAATCATGCCCAGGCCCACAGGCTGGCCAATAGTTCAGCCACTGATCCCCCTGCCACAACAGTCCCACACCAGTGCATCACTGAATTTGATTTACATAGCCTTGTCCCATCACTGCGTGCCAAATTCATTTAAGAAGGATTATGTTATGGAGCATGTCTGGGACATACGCTGTATTCCTATGCCTTTCTTTCCCTGCTGTCCTCTCCACCTTCCTACCAAGCCTGTGCTGGAAGCCAAGCATGGAAGGCTGCTCCAGCCCCGCATCCCATACCTGCTGGGCTTTTATCTGGAAGAAACAACCTAGAAACTGAGTTCTAGGTTTTGGCTAATCATGGAAGTGTTAACTCCAGTCTGTAGAGAGACTTCAAATTGTTGAAACATTATTTTTCATCTGTAGTTGTTCATAGTTGGAGTCTCGTTAAAAGTGGTGGACCCACCATACCTTGCAGGTTCCAGTGCTGCAATAACTTGAGCAAACTTTTCCTGGGCTCTCTTCCACTTCCCCACCAGCAGTATTGTGTCTCAAATATTAAAGAAATATTATTTTTTCTTTTGAGGAAATTGAGGCAAAAAGAAGGCAAGTGGTGTGTCAGATAGGAATAATTAGCAAAAAAAGACAGGAACATAATATAGCCATGTGAGCAGTTACCAGTGTTCACTCTGTAGGAACTGGAATAAGTTTAAAGCACTAAGGAGGAGAATGAGCGTGTTACTCTCACAGTCAGATTAAAGTTCTTCCTGCTTTTAATATGAAACTTGCTCTGTCTCTAAAGAGGGGATAGGAAATCAATGAAAATGAATGGAAGCGTATCGCTTTATATCAAATAAATATCTATGGAAAGAGAAGTATGACTTTAGGCTTTTTGCTCCTTTGGGTATAACTTGACATAAACCAGTCATTCCCCTTACCTTTCAGAAGCAACATTTACTACTTGCTTTCATAAAAAAGTAGTATTTCCATCCTTCATCAGCCGTATCCTCAGACATACAATAAAATGGAGTGAATGAACAGACAGTGCCCTGTGCACGTGGCTTTGTCTGGAGACTGCTCTTTTATAAAAGAGACTAAAATTCAGGTGAGCATAGGATAGAGACAGTTAGGGAGAAACGACATGCAGTGAACTGGGTGTAGCACAGGTGTAGTTACGTCCAGGAAATCAGCAGAATAGTTGGCAGGTAGTTTTCACGGCTAACAAATCCAGGCAAATCTTTGCAAAACTAATGACTGTATTGGGCAAAAGTTTACAAATGCACCCTACTGTCCTTTGGCACTCTTACAAGTAAAACATGAAAATGATTTTCTTCTTGCATATCAAACTACAATTACTAACGTCGATTAGTTCTGCTATGAGGGTAGCTGTGCCAGATCTCTGTGGGTTACTTCAAGGACTTAAAAACTGTCTTTTGAGGAGACGGGTCATGTATACTTGCAACAAGCAAATCCAGCAGGTTCTATAACTGAGATAGCCTACACTCATAAAATGTGGTTGTCTACTAAGTCCTTCATTATTTTAAATAGATAGCCGATTAAGCAGACCTGGGATTTTTCCAAGTAAATTCGATCCTGGCAACTGAGCTACCAATGAAATGGGTTGCTAACGTCAGCCCCTGAAAAGTTGATGGGAATTACTGTGTAGAAACACGGAAATCCAAAGGCAATCACCATTAGGTGAACTGTCAGGGAAAAAGAAAGAAAAAAAGAAAGGCATGACAGCTATTTACGTTGCTTCTGTCTTTTTGTACCCCTTCACACAATTGCGGGTGAACTGCCTTGATCATGTAATACCTGCTTTTATTTTCAGATATGCGTAGGTGCACACTCACAGCTTTTCCTAGGGAGATGCCTACTCCTATAAAGCCAGGCTGACAGATCAGGAGGAGGAAAAGGATGGGCCACTCATGACTCTTTAAATCATTTCATCAGTTTACTTTTAGAAGGCAGTGTGTTTAACGGTATGGCTATCTGTGCTGAATAAGGAATGGCCACGAGAGGGCACACTCCAAAGGGTTTTTGCTCCATGTAGGCAACCCTCCCGCGAACTCCTATTGTACCGAATTGAATCCTGAATCCCAGAGATCTTTATGCTTATGTGTAGCTTCTCTGAGTGGAGCTCTTGTTTCTCTCGTCTCGGTTATTTAAAAGGCAGCGATTCACTGCAGTGGAAGACTGAAAGTAAAATAATGCACTGGAGGAAAAAGATAAAACTGATTTAATGATGGAAGCTAGTAGTTCTGGAAATCTGAAAAGATCAGAAATGTTCATTATTATTTTTTAACAGATACTGTGAAATGTGACCATGAATCATCATCTGAGCTGATTTTCTCATATCTTTTTTTAAAGCAGCTGTTAGAAAACAAGTCTCTTTCCTCCCAGTTTTTTTTTTCCTTTGGCATACTTTATTAAAGATTTCAAGTTTAGCAAATGAAAGCAAGTTACTTCCACAAGAAGAATGCCATTCTGTATTAATCTGTTTCATTGTAACAAAATGTGAGAATTCACAGAGGTTGGTTAGTTTGAGAACAATTCGAGAAAGCACAGATGAATCTGAGAAGGTGGGAACCAGTTTATAAAAAGATACCTGAGAGAGAGAGAGAGAGAGAGAGAGAGAGAGAGAGAGAGAGAGAGGAGAGAGAGGAAGTACTGCATGAGGCACTGTCTGTGGTTAGCCATGCACAGTGCTTGGTACACAAATGTTGCTGGAAATACATGTATATATATTTGATTGTATTTGTGTAGAAGCATGTCTAGATGCATGAATATGCCAGAGAAGGCACACTTACACACCTATGTAGCTGAACCTGCACCACTATAATGGGAATGGATTCCTACATATAAGTATGTGCATTCATGTGCCCTCCTGAATGCAGGATATACCTACACCACGCACTTGTAAATTTATGCTGAGCAGTTCTTCTATCCAGTTATGTCTATATGAATATGAAAAAACAATCTCATGTCATGCAACAGAGTTTTGCAAGATGCAATTCAGGACTGAACCTTAGCCTACTGAAAGTAGTTTGAAGTTTTGCTATTCACTTCAGTGGACTCATGACTCGAACCTTAACACACAGAAATTAAGCATTTTAATGAAAAGAGTGGCAGCTTCTGATGCACATAATCTTAGAATTTAAAAAAAAATACCACAAGTGTGTACAAAAAAAAAAAAAAAAGAATCTCTCTTTCCTGAAAGACTCAGTATTATTTGTATCTTGAAATATGTTATTGGTGCAAGTGACCCTAAACTTCCCTTTGGATATTTTAGATGTAAATGTAAAAATCAAGTTACAAAAAATCTCAACCGAACAAACACATTTTTTGTTTCTAAGTATTGAAGACCATTTGGGGGAAGGGCTTTCAATTTGGAAGATGCTCTAGACTGCGGATGTAAAGTGTTTCCCTCCTGACAAAATAGCTAAGGAGAGTCAAGGTTCACCAGAACTGAATTATTTCACATTCTGAATGACCTTGTCAATGCCCCTTTGGGTTAATTTTTCAAGAAAAGTTATTTAAATGAGGTTGCTGCTGCTTTTTCTTTCACAAATCCTTGGGGAATAGTTCTTTTTCTTTTTCTTTTTTTTTTTTTTTTTTTCCTCACAACAAAAATCCCTTTTTGCTTGCAGAAAAGAGTATGTGAACGTAAAGATAAAGTGTTTGTTATTTGTGTCATGATTCCCCCTCCCTTTTCTAGAGGCAGCAGTCACCCAGACAGGGAGCAGAAACGAAACTGTGCAACCCAGATGACCAGTCACATACACGAGGTGTTGAATAGTTAGAATAAATCATTTGTCAGTGATCCATAGGCTGAAATGCATTTGCAGAAACAACCACAGCCTAATCGCAGTAATAACACATTCGTAATAATCAGTCTGCCCAGGAGATAATTGTCAGACAATAACAGTCCTAAATTCACTGAATAAATTCTGTACCATGAACAATTCATCCAACTCCAATGGTCACTCATTAGTAAACATTTTGAGCAATTATCTCTCAATAACCATGCTCCTCTCTTCACTCTCTTTAGAGGAACCTTTCTAGTAACCTATTTTTTTTCTGTCTCCTGGGGAACGGAAATGAGAAGTGAAGAGAAGGATGCTTTTGAATGTAATTACACATTGGTACGCAGCACAAATTCCCCCAAATCTAAACATAGGCAGTAGTAAAGTTAGCAACTATAAAAGGGAAAAAAAGCTTGCTTTGTATGGAAAAACAGTTCATTTACAGTATAAATGTAAAGATGGTTCAAAATTAAGCAGTGGTGAAGAATGGAAATTTAAAGTAACAGTACCTTCTTACACACAGCATTTTTGAATGGAAAATTTAAATGCTGAATATTAAGAGAAATTAAGAATAAGTCACATGACAGCATTGGGAAGCATAATCACTTTCATTCTGAAAAAATCAGCCTTAATCATTTAACAGCATGTGGTTATGGGGGAAAAAGTAATTTAAAGTATCAGAATTTTACTCAAAAAAAACCCAAATAAATTAACAAAAACCTCTTAATTGTGTAGTTTAGGCCCTCCCTTGAACACATAGCTCAAGCTATGCAGGCATGACCTTGAGGCAGGTTGCAAACTGCAAATCACTGGTTTTAACTATGCAATTACATCCAGTGGTCCTGCAGGAGGTATCCTTAGCCCCAGAGATTGAGCCCTGCTTGCTGGGCCTGGCCTCAGGCCCTCTACACTGCCCTGTGCCATGCCCACACTTGGCTGTGCCTGGGAGCAGGCTGAGCCCTTGGCTTGGGCCCTGACAGCCCTTGTGGAGGCTCCAGCAAGTGAGGTACCAGTGTGGGCACCTCACCCACATTTGGGTTTCTGTCCTAAAATGGTCTGTGAGCACCACTGAAGAGAAAAACAGATAAAAGCAAACCCTCATGCTTATATAGTGATGCAGCACTTCCTTTCCATTCAGTAACTCCTTCCATTAAAGCTTTTACCATAAATGTACTATATCATAGGGCTTGTGTTTTTAACCATTTTTCATGGCTTTTGCTGTGTTCCTGGCGCTGCTGAATGGTTCCACCAGTATCCCAGCCCTCTTCCTGGAAGAGACTTTAGCCCAATAGCAAAGTGAAGAGATGGCCTCTCCAGGACATTGGGAAGGGGAGAGGAAGAAAAGCAATCACAGTGGGCCCAATGTAATTCCCCATCTCCTTTTTCAGCTGCTTTCTTCAACAGTAACAATCCAGCCTGTTGACTCTGCTTTTTATAGGAGTGCTGAAGTGTTGAAGGCGTTACCACTGTTGGTCTAGGGGTCTTTCTGCAGGAGTAAGGCAGGAGGAGCAGGATGATTACAAAAGGAAAAAGACCTCTGTAAATCAGCTGTGGCAGATGAAAAGTCAGGACAAAAGGGTAAATCAAGTATAATTACAGAAGTTATACCAAATCCAACTTGCAGGAGGGTCTCTTTTTTCCTTTCAGGTAGATGAACAGCATATATCTCTAAGGGTTTGAACAAGGTTGTTAACTCAGACCAGAAGGAAAAGACTGCTAAATCCCTATGCAAAATGTGGAGAAAATGAAATTCAGCAGAATTTTGGTCTTGGAAGAACGTACTTTATTGTAGTACAGAACCTTTTGGAAATATAAAGATCATCTTACAAAGTGAATACGTAATCATCATAAGCCAGATCCAGAGATCTCCATTCAATTCTAATACAGATCAAACTTGGATTTCAAAATGAGCTGGTCTGAGCTTAAGTGACCTTGCGAAGACTGCAGGATTCATACCATTTGTGCTGTGTGATTGCAATACACTAATACTGAATGTGGAGAGAATTCAGAAAAGCTCAGTTTTTTCCTGATGTGAAAGCGTGCTTCTTATCCCCAGGTCTGCACCATTCCCAGTCTCCTTGTGAGATCTGAGAAAGGGAATGATTTTTTAAATTGTTATTAAACCTTTCATTAGCTATGCAGGTGTCAGGACTCAGTATTCCATACCATGCAGTAATACTAGGCTCATATAAGCTTCCTGCATCTTCTTTCTTCAGGAGCTGAATCAACCATTTGTGTGTGAAAATGCAGCTAACCACATCCAGGGAGTCTGTTACTGTTGGTAACAACCTACAGGGAGGCTGTTATCTCTGAATAAGGACAGGCCATATGCTCCCTTGCTCTAGGTCACTTCCCTGCAGTGAAAAAAAAAAGCAATGCAAGTGTACTTGCATGCCTCCACTTTCTAACATCTTTAGTAATGAGAAAAAAAAAAAATCACACTTACAGGAGCATATGAATCTTGTTTTTTTCATGTAACATCTGTCAGAAAGAATGGTTGCATTGATGCACTTCAGGACCACTACATAAGTTAATATGAATATTTACTGTTGAAAATATGTCACTTTGTAACTGTTGTCAGTTCCCACTAGAATGGAAATAACAAAATATGAAATACCACACATTAAACTTAACAATATTAAGTTATTTAGTAACATGAGGCTGTCTGGTCTTCTGGGCAATGCAGCTTCTTCCCCAGGCAGGCCAGCATGCGCAGCCCAGCTGCCCTTGTTGGAGCACATGACAAGGCCCATTATCGGTGCCCATGTTCAGTACAGCTGGTCTGCTTGTGCCTAGGATCCCTCCTAGCATCAGAACTGCTGTCTGTGCTCATCCTGGCACCTCAGGAACATAAAAGTAAGTTTTGCATTTCTCATTGTGGCCAAATTAGTATATATAGCTATTTCCTGCCCTGGTCTGATTTGCTCTAGGGAAAGAAGAGCTCCTGGAGTAGCCCACTCCCCTCAGAAAGGGTTAATCAGCACTGTGTTAAGGAAAGAGATGAGCTTGAAAGCAGCAGCTTGCTCTGTGAGACAAGGTCTGGGGGATGAAGATGCAGCCTGGATGAATGGCCCTCACAGGCCTTAGAAGTGTCCATTCTGATAGAGCATATTCTATATAACATCCCTGTGTAGTATGCATCCAATCTCTAGAAGCAGGTTTGCTTTAGACTGGAGGAACGTCACTGTACGCCTCCACATGCTCTTGAACTCAGGCGGGTGGGGATTAGTGTCTATCAGCTAACCTTTGCTCTAGTGCAGGTGGCAGCTTTGCCACAGTTGCATATCCACAACCGAAAAACAAATGTTACCCTCTGATAGCTAACTAATGAACTTTCAGTCATTACTGAATGACTCTCATTTAAAAAAATACTAGAAAAATAGTAACTCCACTATTCTCCAGAACTTACTCTGTCTTTTCTACAATCTATTTCCCTTCCTAAGACACAGTCTAATGGGTTCACCTATCTGCCTAGGCAATTAATGGAGCTAACTTTGGAGATGTGCATCAGCAAAGTCTGTGAGAAGCGGTTAACACAAACCATGTGTTTTCCTATCTTGGTGACAGAACTGAGTCTACAATTTCACACTCTCATTTAGAGGGAAAACACAAACAAAACACTGCACCCTTTGGCCACTCTAATTCTGACATGTCTGTCTCTTTGACCTGGGAATGCCACCAGGGAAAGCTGAGCATGTCAGTGCCAGGACTTCACAGAGGAGGAAAGCAACAGGTAGCTCAAGGGGCAGTGCAGCCTACATGCACACTTTAGAAACCAGAATAGTCAGGGAGCTCTTACTAGAGGAGTTCGGAGGCAATGGGAAATGAGGAGCAGACTCTTGCTACTACAAGAGCAGTTTTTACTTTATGCTTCCAACCACTTCTTTGCTCACCGCTTGCCCTTTCCAGGGTACAAAGTTCTACTTCCCTGACAAGCAACAGTGAAGTGAAGTGAAACAGATCAACAGTCATGAGTTGTTCAAGAATAGTATCAGTGAAAAACTGATAAATATGAATATTGCTTCTGTCTAACTAAGGTAAGATATCTGTGCATTTCAAACCTGTGACCTCTGGCCTCCATAATGAGAAAGAACAGAAGATGCTAACAGGGCGGGCCTTTCCTTTTGTTGAGAAAACAGAAGAGTTCCTCTCTTAAAAAATAATATCCATTCCCCCCAGCAAATTCATTCTTTCTTAACTTTTTTATGCTCTAGTGATCAAATAATTAAACAGCCCGGATTATTCATTCCAACTTCTGCCAGGGATATGAGCTCTGTATCAGAGAAACACCCCCTCACCATCATAATCATCATCATGACATCTCAGCAAGTTGATACAATTATGCCAGAGAACCATCCTCATAATTATACAGTTCTTTAGCTCATTTTTTTTCAGTGTATTCTCCATTACTATAATCACAGCAAGTACAGTGTGTTAAATTAAGAACAGGATCTACAGCTAACATCTCACAGGATGAAGAGCCTGCCTGCTGCAATTCTGTAATTCTTTCCAATTTAGCTGCTAACATCTCAAAGCTCATATTTTGGTATTTCTTTGTTTTTGAGAAAATTGACATTTACTACTCATTTTAAGATGCACATGAAGATGGTGTTTTAGAGAGGAAGGAAGGACAGTCCTCACTCCCACCTCATTTCAAAAGAATTGCCAAAGAATTGGCAGGACTGGAACCCACTCCCCAGCTTTAGCAATTAGGCATAGATTTATATGTGTATGGTACATATAGTCATGGACTGTCATCACAAATACATTTTTGCCTTTCAGCTAACAGTGATCACAAAGGCAATTCTTAGTAGCTACTGGAGCTTATTTGCCATGAAATGCTTTGCGTAAATGAACATAAAGATCTCACTGCTGTAACAAAATGCTTAAAATGTGCTACTGGAAATGTTAAAATATGATACTGAAAAACAACGGACAAATAATTAGCTTTCTAAAGAGAGAGTCTGCACAAAAGAAACTGAGGAGGAGATTAGGTGAGGGAAGATTAGAACAGAAAAATCATAAAAATGTGGAGTCAAATAGGAAACCTAGGGGGCTCCATGCCTACAGTGACAGTGAAGTCTAACAGAATGTAAATCGACATACTAACTAGCTCTTCCTGTCTATTTTCATTTACCAAATCAGGAACACCCAAGAAAACGTTACACTTCGAGATTTCCAAGGAAGGCAGCGAATTATCAGTGGTTGAACATGCTGAAATATGGCTCTTCTTGAAGGTCTCCAAGGCCAACCGGAGCAGGACAAAAGTCACCATCCGCCTGTTTCAACAGCAGCGGCAGCCAAAAGGCAACTCTGAAGGAGCAGAAGATATGGAGGATGGGTGGCTGAAAGGTGAAAGGAGCGAAACTCTGATTTCAGAAAAAGCAGTAGACACTCGAAAGAGCACTTGGCACATCTTTCCCATCTCCAGCAGTGTCCAGCGACTCCTGGACCAAGGCAAGAGCTCCTTGGATGTGCGGATTGTCTGTGACTTGTGCCAGGAGACTGGGGCCAGCCTGGTGTTACTAGGCAAGAAAAAGAAAAAGGAAGATGATGGGGAAGGGAAAGAAAAGGATGCTGGAGAACTCACAGGAGAAGAGGAGAAGGAGCAATCACACCGGCCCTTCCTGATGATGCTTGCCCGGCACTCGGAGGACCGCCAGCACAGGCGGCGGAGGCGAGGCCTGGAGTGTGATGGCAAAGTTAACATCTGCTGCAAGAAGCAGTTCTTTGTCAGCTTCAAGGACATAGGATGGAGTGACTGGATCATTGCACCTACAGGTTATCATGCTAACTACTGTGAAGGAGAGTGCCCCAGCCATATAGCAGGGACATCTGGTTCATCATTATCTTTCCACTCCACTGTAATCAACCATTACCGCATGCGGGGCCATAGCCCCTTTGCCAACCTCAAGTCATGTTGCGTGCCCACCAAACTGCGGCCCATGTCCATGCTGTACTATGATGATGGCCAGAACATCATCAAGAAAGATATACAGAACATGATTGTGGAGGAGTGTGGCTGTTCATAAACACGTGTGTGCACAAAACCCTTCTCTTTATGTTGAGAAGAAAATGTTTTAAAAGCCCAAGAAGAGGAAAGACCTGGAATGGTATATAACCTTTTTGAATGAAACAATCATCTGAAATAAAAAAGAAAAGAAAAGAAAAAAAGAAAAAGAAAAAAAGAAAAAAAAGAAGAGGGGGAAGTTAAAAAAAAAAAAAGACTTATGGAGGAGAGAAAAGGAGTACAGCTATTAAGAAGAAGAAAGCTTCATGAACCCAGGCTTGAATGAGATACGTTTGAATGGCGGTATGGGTTGGGGAGTTTCTCCTGCCTTTCAGTATGCTCCTTATCTTATTAGATAGTATATTAAGCATTAGTTATTACTGGAGGAGTTGTGTTTCCTCTCCTGGTTACCCATCAGTTCAAGCCTTGGTAGCAGCTCATCTAACCTGCAGCAGTTTGGACTGAGTCCAAAGCATCATTGAAATTCCTTGAAAAGCCATGTGTATGAACACTGCATTCACTGGCACTTTCCTCCCAAATTTACTGAGGAACTGAGTAGGTGTGTAGTGTTTGTGTGGATATGTATGTGACTATGTATTTATATACATATCTTTATACATACAGATACTACACACTTATGTATATTTACTTCGATAAAGGGACAAAATTGTGCAGGTGTATACACCTACATCTTCTGCACTATATTTACAAAAAAAAAAAAAAAAGGAAAAAGGAAAAAGAAAAAAAAGGAAAACAAAAATGAAGAAAAAAGAGATTAAAAAAGAATGAATGAAAGAATAAAAGTTACATTTTGTAAAGGTGCTTACAATGTTAGAACTATGCAACCTAGTTGGTTTGAAACTGTTTACCTGCAAGAGAAAGAAAAAAAAACAGAAAGACTTTTTTTATAAATGGAAGTAACTTGTTTAAAAAAAAAAAAACATTCTTCAGTGAGAGATACTTGAAAGGAATATGTTTGTCCAGTTACTGGAGCCAAACATTTCTATATTTTGTAAAAAAAATTTTTAATCGTTTACTATTTGCACTACAATGGTGTCTGACCTGTCTAATCCTTATTTAACAAACATTTGCAAGGGAGGGTGGTTGGGTGTGGGAGGGGTTGAGAGCTGCACTTATTGTGAGCTATACAAGAACTGCTACAGCACACAAAATAGCTATTTTTATTATTATAATTATTATTATTATTTTGTACCTTAAAGTGAATAGACATATACACCAAAGACATTTGTGCGAGCCTCTAAAAAGTCTATTTGTGGTTGGTACCATTCACCTGTAATAAGTTACAGTTTGAATTAAGGGTCAGTTGGTTGATTGCATTCAGGGTAGTATATCTGCTAACCAGTTAAATTAAAATTCTACCCTAAACAGGAAATTGCAATTTGGAGTAAGCTCAGAAAAGCGCTCTGGATGCAAGGCGCTTGGATCCACAGTCCATCTAAACCTAATATATATACTTGTTTTGCATGTACAACACTTGGACTTATCCCTGATGCACAGAAACTGCATCACTGGGAAACAACTTTATGCAAGGGATATACATATATATATGTATATATTACTATATGTATATATGTGTGTACACACAAGGTATAAGCATTTCTGGCTTCACTTTAGAGTTCTTAAAACAATGGATGTTTGTGTGCAAAGCACAGTATATTACAAACTTGTTTGTTTGTTACTAACAAGCAGGAGGGAGCATGTTCAGAATGGTATTTGTGTGAGAGGAACTTAAAGTGGTGGCGTACACTTGGAAAGCATTGATGTAAAACTGCAAGCAGCTTTGGCCCTGTCCACCATCGCCCCTGCAAATACAAAGAGAATGGCAATTGTGGTCAGATTTCTGCTTGAAGTGCAGTCTTCAGCAAAAGGCTGGCTGTCTCAACCACCACCCTCTAGCACGACAACTCTTTATGGGTTTGCGCATTACCTGTAAAATGTAATTTTCAGTATCAACACCTAACCTGAAGGGTCCAACCCATAGGGCATAGGTAGATAGGTTTAAAAAAATTCTATTGCTGTCATATTTAAAAGAATGTTAAAGTTATAACTTGTGTCTTTGAGTAGGGGAGATGAGAAGAGGGAATGGGAGAAACCTTTTGGCCCTGTTTACACTGAATTTGATAACGCGAGTCTGAACTTTTGGACTCTCACAGGTTTGCAGGACCAAGCCCCTGTTCACTGCCTTCTGACAGGATGGGCTTCCAAAGGCCTCCCAGGGAAAGCAGCTCTAACACAGCTCCCCACAATGCTGAGAGCACAGTTTGTAAAAATATAAAAAATAAAAAGGAAAAAGTGAAAAAAGATAGCACAGTGTAACCCAGTCACATTGGCTAGGGATAGTGTGTTAGCACCTTCACGGAGAGACCCATGTCTAAGCAGTGGAATCAGGGCCTTCATTTGTTGTCAGCCAAAACTGCTTGTGTGTGTGTGGTGTGGGTGTGCTCCATGTCTGTGTGTATGTAGGTGTGTGGGTGTGTGTCCCTATTTGTATGTATTGATTGAGACTTTAACAAAAAGAAAAAAAAAAAAAAGAAAAAAAGAGAAAAGGAAAAAAAAAAGAAGCCCTTTCCTCAGTTGAATAGATATCAACATACATGCTTATAGCTAAGTTTTCTATCTAATTTATTCCACAATATTTAGATTGCATAGTACAGCTAATGGATTATACAAGTATGTACTTTTTATACAATGCATTTTTACAGACCTATTTGCAGTTTGCAAAAAAAAAAAAAAACCTTCAAAGAAATTGTAACAATTGGATAAACACTAAATTTGTCACTAAATTATTTTGTAAAATATCAAGGCTTTCTCATTTGAATTACTTGCAGGAGGTGTTTTTTTGTTTTGTTTTGTTTTGTTTTGTTTTGTTTGTTTGGATGGTTGGTTAGTTTTGAGGAGTTTTCTTCCTGGGGGGAGTAGGAAAAAAAAAAGATGCACAGCTAATTTATCTTTATAACTTAAACCAAGTTCCTGACTCTGTTTCATTTGAAGTAAGTAGCAGAATGGCTATTTTGTTTTGTAGAAGTAGAGCCAGGCTCTGGAATAGCAGGAGCAGGAACACAGCCTGTGACAGCTGAGGAGAGCACCTTTTATTTCACTGAGCTTTGGACCAGGGCTTAAAATTAGATGCATATCATCCCTCCACACACTAATGTCAACAGGCTCATTGACATCTCCTTACAAGAGAAGTAACAGTGCTTATATGACTAAAGGTTAGCCAGGCTGAACCACAGATTCCTTGTGCTGTAGACAGTGTGAAGGGAGAGAATGGATTTTGAATGAGTGGCGCCATATCCAACACCATTTAATTCAATTAACTTAAAACTAGGCTGCTTTTATGATGGATTGTTCTCTGAATGTAGTGGCAAGGGAAGCAGGTGAGATGGCTCATGTTGGCAAAAATTATTCTCAAGTGTGATTAGTTAGAGAGCATTGGAGTTCTGAAATCCCAGCACCTTCCCCAAAAGGACTATGACAAAACTCCCATTGGCTGCAAGTAGAGTAAGTTGAGGTGCACTGTCTTCTTGTCCAAAGATGACAGAGCCTTTAAAATGAATTCTGAGTTTGATACCTACTTTTATATGGTGCACTGGGGCTGGCCCGGGAAAGCACAAAACTAGCCTGAGACAATTTCCAAGTGAGAAAAGGAGGATTTTACATGTGGTCAGTAGGTTTCGTAATAGGTAGGCCAAAACCAGAAGAAGCTTTTTCAAAGCAAGTAACTATTCCTAAACCCTGCTTTTTAGCTTTCATTTGTGTGTGTATAATATTCACAGATTGTAAAGGTTTCTCCCTCCAATCTCAGTCAACAGGGCTTTGATTTGTGAGCAAAGTTATTTGAAGCAGGGGAGAATGAAAATCTATATGATAAAATGAGAAGTTGTAATGTTAGTCAAGACTGACTGATTCTGGCAAAACACCCTACTCCTCATAATTTGGTTTAATTAAATCTGCATGTACTTATAACAGTGTTAGAAATTGTTACCATATTTAAACAGTTTTCCGGGGGCATGCAGTCTCAAAAATTACTTCTCCTTTCAGGTACTACTATAGGAAAAAAAAAAAAAAAGGCTTTTAACTACTAACAAATTCCTTTCTGTATAACCTGTTTCCTGTTTATACTGAAAATGCATTTTCAGTATGTATTTGATCACAGAATGTACTTGTTTAGTACCTCCACAATCTTCCTGCTCCAGGCCTGACATTTGGTGGTCTTTCCCCTTCTCCATGTCAGATGCTCAATGTATACACAGTCCTACGAAACTGGCAGAAGTACACATTAAGATATTTCTTTGGGAGGGCTGAATGTATTTGTATTCTCGGGGTTTAGCAAAAGGAAATGTTTACAGATGCTTATAATTATTCTGCACTTACATGTCACAGCAGAAGACAGATCTAGGGCCCAAAACTGCAGAACAGATAGAAATGGGAGTTTTGTCATTGATTTCAACAGAAACAATCCCTTAGCCCACCACTGCAAACTAGGACTCTGTTATAAATACCTACTTCTTTGTCTTTAGTTAAGATTCAAGCCATCAGATTCATTTAACTGCAACACCACAAGGCCACACAGAGGCTAGCAGCAATATCTCTGAGTTAGAGAAATTCAGGCACCTGTAATGTATATGTGCAAAAGGAGAATTTTTATGGACTATCATTACTCATGTGGAATAGTGCCTTACTCTGTAAGCAATGCTTTCAGACACTGATTTCAGAGTGTCTCCTGCCCTAGAAAGTTACCAGTCAGCATGAATAACATGAGAGAAATCTATTTCTGGACTGTCAGTAGAAGAGATATGACCGAAATTAGTAATTTCTTAAAGTTAAGCCTCATGTCAGTACCATGCATCAGTGTAAGAATGAGATGCTAATCACGTTCCTGACACTGAATGAACTTTACTCCCCATCTACTCTCATTGCCTTACACATGGAGTAAAAAGGTTTTCAGTTTGAGTAATGAAAATCATAATTTGACTGACCTTTCATGAAAAATTATAAACAATATTTTCATGGGCAGAAACAAGCAACACTTCTGGGTTATATAGCTATTTATTTTTTGAGATACAGTGAATCTGTGTTAATTATCAATGGGTTTCTTTGTATTTAAATACTTTCAAAAACAATACATTGACGATGGGTTGAAGATATATATATATGTATGTATATATACATATTATATATATATCTACAATATATATACACACACAACCATATATATGTATATACATATATATATAAATTATGAAAGCCAAGATATTATGAAGCCTATTTTGTTTTTATCATTTTGTGTTTTGTTGTTGATATTATTATTATTATTGTTATTGTTATTATTTTGCATACTACATGCAGTGCTTTAACCAATGTCTGTTTGGCTAATGTAATTAAAGTTGTTAATTTATATGAGTACATTTCAACTATGTCAATGGTTTCTTAATATTTATTGTGTAGAAGGACTGGTATTTTTTTTTATTTACATTATGTTTAAAGAGGTAACAGTTTGATATGTTCTCATTTGTTTATATTAGAAGTTATTTATTTTCACGGCATTCCGTCTGGTATTTTGATATTTGGAAGGCATGCTACCTATACTTTGTACAGTTAGTAGGCAGTATTCAGCAGCTCCCGGTAGATCTTTAGGCCCTATGTTAAATAAAAGACCTGTTTGGGATTTTTATTTTAGATCTTTCTTATTGGTTTGCCAGGAGCACTCAGTGCACTTACTGCCAGACACCCTGCCTGCGTGACCAATTTATTCCTGCTGTATTTACCCAGGACAGAGGACCAAAACCACCTCTGGTGTAAGTCCGGTGACTTCAGTGAAGTTACATCAGAGATGTCTTTGGCTCACCGAGAAAACGCTCGTGCAAATCAATGCAAAGAAAGGACAGAGAGAAAGTGAGAAAGAAAAAAGGAAAGAAAGAGTCTTTGCATTTGGAATGGGATTTCAACGTATTAAAAATGTTTGGGTCAGCTACTATTTTACTTTGTTCTTTTTGTTATTTTGCTCTTTCTTATACAATGACAGCAACAACACAAGTGAAATAAATAAAGGGAGTTTCACCAAGCATTGTGTAATCGTCCCTTAATACACATTCCTGGTTGGGAAATACATGGGAGTTTGAAAAATACCAGAAAATTAACTTTAGAGGGGAGACATATGGATGCCTCTTCAGATGCAGCTGTGTAATGCCTTTGTCTCCGATGTGACTATGCCAGCTGTGCAGTCAGACTCTTGGTCCTACATGTAATGCAGTTTTAGGCTGTTCACCTCTTGTGAAATGCAGCCAGTATGAAAACTACAGCCAGTGTCAGCTTCCTGCCCATGGACCGTGAGGTCTTCAGCTATCACCACAATTCCCTTGAATTACCTGGAACTAGATGCTTACCCACATAAAAGGAGAATTTGTATTTCCCAGACAAAATTGCAAGGATGTCAGTTCATATGCGCAAATTTATATAAATTGATTAGTAGACAAATGAACTGATCAAAGAAGACTGCTCACAGGCAGTGATCCCCTGCCTGAGTGAGAAATCATCTGAATACCCCTGTATTTGAAGGTAAAGTGTATTTATGAAGGGTTTTTACCAGTCATTGCATTCCTAGGGTGATAAATGGACTCCTGCTACATTCCAGTGGGCTGAGAATCAGGGAACAACAATTCTGAGGTTGATCTTTAAATGGATTATTTGCACGGTGCTCAAGCACAAGCCACTACAGCCATTAGCAGACCTTTAAATAGTCATGCACTGCAAGTTGCTCTGCAAAGGCTGGAGAAGTGAGTTGCTTTCCTCTTAGTGAGAACAAGTTTTCAACAGATCAGTGCAATCATGGCTACTGAACGTCTTTGTTTCAGAGAAAATTAAGATATGATTGATTAATTAAGATATATCATTTGCTTTCTTTCCTTTGTTATGATTGGTATTATAACTACTGCCATTAAGGATAAATCCAACTGGCTTTGGAATTTGCACAAGCAAAATAAAATTATGTAGGCTACTTGATTCAAACTGCTATCATATTACCCTGGTATAAATGAGGCTTACACTTCAGGTGTAAAACAGGGAGTTAGCCTTTTTCTGGCACAAAATAAAGTATAGCACTGGATGGTGTAATCCAGATTTTTTCCATTTTATCCAGCCGATATTCTTTTTATTTTAAGAATACTACTGAGAACTGTTGCTATTGCATGGACTTGTTGAAATGCCCCAGCTCAAAACAACAGTGGAGAGCTAAGAGCTGCCTTTTGCATAAACCAAACAATCTGTTAAATCTGAAATAATTATCCCAAAGAAATTAGACCATACTAATAGTATATAGTCAAAGGCAGATAACACACAAAAAAATTTCAAAATAGTGTCTACTCTGTGTGGATTTCCTACCTCAAAGGAAAATTTTCATGCTGCAACTTGGACTGTTGAGTCACCGTGCCAGTTTCACTGTATATCAGAATTTTTTTCCATACTTGTCACACGGCTAACAGAGCCTGTGTTTCAGGTAGTATCAGAAGCTGCCCTCTGTGCTCCCTTTCTTACTTAAGTTTGTCTGCCTCCCTGAAATACAACCACAGGCTGGCTTAAAGCACTGCTCAGGGTGACTGTCCTCTCTCATACTGCTGACAGTAACATTGCACAGCCATCAAACCCATTGGCTCCTAGGTATTTGCTGCCCAGCTTCTGTCTCTGGGTGTAACATGGTTTCAGAAGAGTTATCTAGTTATCTCACACACTGTCACCATTTGATCACTGTTCTCCTGACTACCATTGCTTCTCATCATCTTTGTTGGAATTGCATTAGCTGGAAAAACAGTGCAGAAAACCACCAGCAGCTAGAACATCTTAAATCACCTCTGTAAGACAGTTAAGTGTGCGGCAAAGTTTCCCTTTCCTTTCTGACAACCAGAAACTCCAAATACCTGAAGTGGAAGGGTTAGAAGAAAGCTCCATATGAATAGATCCTATCTATGTATCACTTTCTTATGACCATTTTCTTATGGCTTCTGCACATGAGAAAAAACTTTTTTGGTGTGAGGGTGACTGAGCACTGGAACAGGTTGCCTAGAAACGTTGTTGAGTCTCCTGCTCTGGAGATATTCAAAATCCACCTGGATGTGATCCTGGGAAATGTATGCTAGGTGACCTTGCATGATGCAGGGCAGTTCGACTAGATGATCCCACGTGGTCCCTTCCAACTTCAGCCATTCTGTTTGAGGGCTGTGAGAGCATGGGTTTATCTTATCTTTGAACAGGGACATTGCAGCATATAGGTCCAGTGGCAAATTTAATGCACACATTACAACACACACACATCACATCAGGAAGCAGCATAACAATTGTCTGAATTGTCCAATCTCTATTGCATTAGAAAGTCATTCTATCTCAGAAGACAGAAATATATATCACCAGAGTTATGACCTCCAGAATTTCATATAACAGTGACAAAAACAACATAGCAGCTTTATTCAAACAAGAAAAACATTCAGTGGAAAGTTGGCAGAGCAGAGGTCCCTAGAGGGGCTTTTGAGAAGACTGCTCCTCCACAAGCTATACATTCACAAGAATGCCTCTTACAGCTGCATTAGGATGCAGACATGGGCATGATCTTAATGAAGTCAGCAAGGTATTACAGACTTGGATGGCTTAGCTGAAAGTAAAATGAAGTCCTATTGTTTGAGAAAAATCACTGAGTATTAAAGTGCAAAGAGTAACATGGTAGATGACACTGACACTTTAACAAATTTTGTCTGAGAGTGACTAGAATTGTGTGTCTTTGAAACATGTAAAGATAACCTAAA
Source organism: Numida meleagris (assembly GCF_002078875.1). Taxonomy (NCBI): domain Eukaryota; kingdom Metazoa; phylum Chordata; class Aves; order Galliformes; family Numididae; genus Numida; species Numida meleagris. The sequence continues at coordinate 50,724,942 of NC_034410.1, read as the reverse complement.
TTGGTAGAAAATTTTCCAGTTACAGAATGTAGCTTCATAGCATCCTTATAGGTAAGGAGCCCATTTTAAGGTCTAAATCTTTTTAGCTCTTCTCAGATGAGTTGTGTTTCTTCTACTTCACTGATACTACCTTTTCTGGGGACATGCCAGCCTCAGAAATGGGGCAATGTAGCAAGAAGATGCAGCACCATGGCCAGGCATCATACAATCACTCCTTTTTCCACCCTGAGACTGCACAGCGGTCACAAGTCTATCTAAAGTCTGAGCAGACAGATTGGTTAACAAGTGACAAATCAAACTATTTCAATTTTTTTTCATTTTCTAACACATGATACAACTCTCAGAAGCAATTCAGGCCTGTCTTAGCACTGGCAAGTTACCTTGGTATGAATCAAGTTTAAATTTGTCATGTTTTCAAATGCATAACTTTTTGTGCAAATCCTACTCCTTTCTCACGCTTGCAGTGGACAGCCTGGTCATTTGTACATAGTTGTTGTGGTGAAATTCGTTCTTGGCTTGGGCGTCAAGCTTACCTTCTCCATTCATATTTCCATAGCCTAAGAAAATACTCTCAGGCACAGGAGTTCTATACCACCCCCACATGTCTGGGCAGGAAGGACAGGAATCAGATAAGTAAGTTAATTACATCAACAAGTAAGAGACATTCCCTATGGAAAAAAACTTCAGGCCCAAACAGGAGAAGCTCAGCACAAGACCTGCCCTGCCAACCACCTAGCCCACTACTAAGAGGGTCTGAAGCACCTGGGGAAGACCAGAGGGACTGCAGAGATCTAAAAAGAGTGGCTGAAAGAGCAGCTTGCAGACTGTTTCAGGATCCTGTGTGTTAGAGACATGGTACTGGAAAAAGACCCAGTATGGTGAGTCAGCAGGACAAAGTCCTTTAAGAGAGAAAAGTAGAAAAGAACAAAAACACTGGTAAGTTAATTCTAAAAATACAATACAGAAGGTTAGAAAATAATCTAGTATTCTGTAAAATCCATATTAACTAAGAATGAGTTAAAAGCTCAAATAAGATTAATGCAGGAAGATGCAGTGTGTGCTTTATAGGTGGAAAACCTGTTTCTATTTCCTTGAAAGAATCAACAAGTTAATGGAAAGGAAATGACATTAATATAGTCAGCTTGGAGTTTACAAGAAGAATTTACAAAGACTCCCACTAATATTTCCCCAAGTAAACCAACCCATCATGAGATAAAAAAAGGCCACACACATACCATTAATAGTTTCTTATGAGAAAAGATGAAAGAAATGGAGAGATGTCATCAGTGTCTGGCTCTCAGTTGAGGTCTGTGCTATGAGCTTAAAATTCTGAAAATCAGTATGAAAAGCCAAATTACAAAGTTTTCTGACAATATGAAATTAATCAAAATAGCAAAGAACATGGCTGACTGAAAGAAACTGCAGAAGAACTTCACAAAATAATGAAATACAGCAGCTGGAATTCACTATTGATGAATATGCAGTAACACAGGTAACATACGACACATGCAGGAGGAAACAGTCCTGATTTTACATGAACAGAAGTGAGCTGCTCCTCAGGAAGGAGACTTGAGTGTTATAACAGTTTTAATGTCAGTAAGAAAAGTAAAGCGAACACTAGGGATTACTAGGCAAGACAAGGTTTGTTGCTTATTAGACCCATTGGTATACCTGGAAAATGTAGGCACAGTTTTGGGTACTGAAAGAGAATGTCAGGCTTTGGGGTGAAACAGAAACTCTCATTAGATTGCTGAAGGCAGCAGTTTGAGCCTCCTTTCTGGTTTCTCTCCTCCAGGCTGAGAAAGTCCAGCTCACTCAAAGTCTCCTCATACATGTCCCTTACAGGGACAGAGTGAGGCGAGAAGAATGACATTATTTGAATGTCATTGTGTTGCTGATTGGAAAAGCTTGTTGTTGACTCCCCATTAGTTCTGTCACTTTTGCCTCAGTATAATCCCACGCTCCTTCTGGAGGATCAGGTCACAGCAGGCATTGATCCCGGGTACACAGAGAGAGGTTACCCAATACCACAAGACAAAAATACAACTATGCTGCAGCAAATCATACAGCTCGGATATCCTTCTGATGCAGCCAGTTGTTTTGATTCTTTTAATCCATTTTTTTCAGATTCTTTCCTGTTAAAACACAAAGCGTTATAATCCTTGTGGATGAGCTGCTACAGCCTGTGATGATTATCTCCGAGCCTTCTTCAAGGGCCAGTCACTATTTCCTTCAAGCCCAAGTTCCAGTCTGCTTCAGTTGCACAAACTTCCTGCACCCTGTGAGACAGCCTGATGGGCTGTGAACTGCCAGGTTTTCCCCCCTGTGCAGTGCAAAAGCAATATAAATTTTGTTGTTCACAATATCATTCCTATCTAAAAAGAAAAGTGAGGTGGAGGAACAGCAAGAGAAACAAAAGCAAAAATGAGGCTAAAAACAACATTAAAATAGTCTTCAAACTATTTCCACGTGAACACAATTGTTTGATGAGAATCTTCTTAATAGGGGAAAGGAGGGACAATAGGTTGAAAAGGATGTAACTTCAAAGATAGGAACACACCAGTGAGTAATAAATACTTATAAAATAAGACATGCATCAGCCTGTCACATACACTTTCTACAAAATTATATATGGATGACTAAAGTGTGATAAAGAAATGCAGAGTAAAGTAACACAGAACCTAAATTTAGGCACATGCAGATTTTTCCAAATATTGCATTTTGAAGTATTAAAAAAAAGATGAGGAGGGAGAGGAATGATGGAGAGTCTCTCTCTCTTTTTTTTTTTTCCCAAACTAAACACAACTGTTTCACATCTTCATTTTTTCTTTGTTTCTTCCCTTTTTTTAATTTCCCTCAACTTCCAGCCTTTGTTCCTTTGTCTTGTAACACGTTGTTATTCTCAGTATGACAAAAGTTGTACTTTTTATGCCAAATTGTTTGATACATTTTAGAAAAGAAAATGAAAGACAGACCTTTGATGGCAAGGAGATGTGGAAGTTTGCTTGGTGCCATAATGTGCTACATCCGCCATTTCAGTTCACCTCTTTCCTGGGCCAGCTGCTGCCTGCGGTGCACCCTCAGCTACAGTTTCCTGTCAGAGCAGCTGAGTGAGCACCAGTGCTGAGAGGTACTAACTTCTTCAAGTTCCTTAGGTGCTCCTTTGAGATCAAATTAAGGCTTTTCTGGTGCATTTAGCAGAATGGTGAACAAATCTCTGTGTTAGAAGTGCTTGGCCCCTAAAGAATTACCAACAGTGTGTCTCGGTGTCTGCTAAGAGAGTGCAGCGGAGAGCTACAAAGGTAATTAAGGCCTGGAGCATCTCCCTTATGAGGAAAGGCTGAGAGACCTGGGACTGTTCAGCCTGTTTCCCCTGCACAGAGTGAATTCAGACCTGTCACCAGCTCACACAACATAGAGAGCCTGTTGGTGTCACCGAGAGCACAAGTGACAGAAGACAGGTTGGCAAAGGCAGGCAGAGGCCTCACAGCACCCCGCAGCCCACACCAGCTGTAGAACCCCACAGTGTGTGCCAACAGCTCAAGCACCTTGTGCTGGGTGTTAGGAAAGACAGCTTTTTAACTTAGAAAATGAGCACTTCTGCAACAGAAACAACTGTCAGACAAATATAGAACCCTGAAATGACATTTTTACACTCTTTTCAAAATAATACTACACTTTAAAGTACAGTGAAGCATAATGACAGTTTTAAAAAGAACAGATCTGATTTTAAAGACTAGGTATAGAAATGAGTCAGACCTGATCTCAGGAACACCAGAGGAAATTTGGAGTTACTGCATGAGGATTACTTCTGATGTAGGCAAGTACAACTGAAATAAGGACCTCCAAACACCAGAACAGTCAGAAGCAGAAATATCCTCCACTATGGAGGACCTGAAGTCAGTCACAAACTGAGTGCAGGCAGGGCATACCCCAAAAAGCTTTCTGGAGTCCAAACCAAATTCTGAGTACTTTCAGTCAGCAGAGAACTACATCTCAAATCTGTCTGTTGATGAAATTCCCTAATTTTGGGATGCTGCGAGGCTGTCAGTGGGATGTTGAAGAAAACTTTGGAGTCAAAGAACACTTACAGCTATTTCTTAGGCTGATCCTGGCAATACTTTTCTGTTAAGTCATCAAGATGGAGAAGCAAAGTAACATACAGCAAGAAGAAAAATAAAGATTTTGAAGACCAAGGTAACAATTCTGAACTGGATCTGAAACTGCATATAAAATTACCTGCGTAGATGCAAAATTACGTGTTGTCCTATGAGCTGTCCTTGTAAACAAGGCAGCTTCATTGCTTCCCTCAAAGGGCACCTTGCATTCTCTAGGGCAGCTGTTGAAAAGTAAAGGATTCTTGTGCAAGGCTGAAAGAATACAAGCACAGATTCTCACTAAAGATAGGAGATAGGTTGGCATGTGCTCTTACAGCAGCACACATGGCCAAGCTGGTATGCAGCACCTACTTAATAAAAAAAAAGATGACTCGGTCAAATCATTACATAGAATAAGAAGTTCACCATAATTCCTTATGATTAGGAGTATTTGGCAGAATTTCTTGGGTTTTGGAACACTTTTTTGTGATCTGGCATAACAAAAAGAAATGACAGAGATTGCAGCCACATACATAAGCCTTTGCTTTGATCCACGCATTCTTCCAAGCTGTTCTGAAATGAAAAGACAAAGAAGTACAGCCTGCTTCCAGTTAGCTGCCCTGCTTCTATTTCTAATATCATGTCCTATTCTAATAGGTCTAAAAATTTTCCTGCCGTGGGCAAGAATCACTTCTTTCTATTGAAGTTATTAAAGCTGTTGCACACCATGAAATAGTTCTTCAATTTTCCAATATATCTACAGTCATTGCACTTTTTATCTCTAAACATGTGTTAATCAGTGCCCATAGAAATATGAAGTATCTTTTGCCATTGAACTCCCTCCTTGCAGAAACCCTTGCTGGTAGCAGTGCTGACATTTTACTTTACTTGGACTGCAACAAAACTATAAGTATCTTAAATGATGACAGTAATACATGGAATTTGCTGTTCTAGATTTGATCATCTAACATTTTGGTTACGTGACATATTATTCACTTTTTGACCTAAATTATTATGCAATCTTTCTTTGTGCTATTTAAAAGTTGCCTCATTTCACCTTAAATACCACTAAGCAATGACAGCTGAAGTGATTCCTAACATGGTTTGCAAATGTAAGATCTTATTATCTGACAAACTACAGTATGCCTGGAAGTAATCTGAACATTTTGTTTGGACATTTGAAACAATCGCTTTTCAGGAGATAACTAATGAGTGAACAGTGTTTAAGACAAATGTAATAATATTATTTCGGTATTGTCTAACAGAAGGATTTATGATTTGTTTTTTTTTTTAACCGAAAATCTAAATACGGTATTTTGTATTTTCTAACAGAGGAATTGCAGAGAAACTATGAAAAAGTTTATGTTTGATAGTAAAATACCCTAATTACACAAATCATGTAGCTCATGAAAATAGTTGCAGTAAAAAGGGATGAATGTCACTTTAATCCCTAAGTGGTTTTGGAGGCAGAAGCCACCAGCAGTGGGCTAACTGGGATTGGTCTCCTCTGTAGGGAGAGAAAAGCCAGGGAGAGGAGAGGAGCCACACACAAAGCTGCACCCTGATGAAACTGGTCAGCAACACGTGAAAGCATAGTGCCCTTCAGAACTGGTTACTGGAGGACCTGAGTGTGGTTTGAACTGTAAATGAAAAACCCAACGAGTAGCAGTGACCTACTGGGTCTCTGAGGTACAGAAAAGTTCAGTGGTTACAAATACCTCTCTAGTGTAATCTGCAGGCATTGCTGGTATTTGCAAAAGTTGTAACCTAATCCTGTAGTCATCCAAACTTCTTGGATGGCTAAATTTCAGTGGTTGTCATCTCACAGGAGGCAGCTCATACAGCTGCCAGTATGCAGCCTCTAAGCTTCTAGTTAGCAGTAGGCAAGAGCTCAACAGCTTCACAAAATGCCTCCCCCTTGTTTCATTTAGCCATGCAAAAGGTGCAAATATAAACCATCTTGTTAAAACAGCTTCCGTCCTGATTACCCAGTGCCTAGAAAGCCACTCAGGACATCTAATGCGTAAGAGTCAGAACTCCATAGCCCATCCCAGAAAGGAGTGTGTAATTGCTGTCCAAGGCAAGGGCTCTGGCAATAGTACAAAATGTGGCCTTTTTATTTTTTTTTTTTTGCCACAGGTCTCACTTCCTTTGTCTTATTCGACACTTACTGTACCTAAAGTAAGATAACAAAAGGGCTAAGCGATCCCCAACCTGGATCATCTGACAACATGAACACATTTACAGGTAAAAGCGTCTCCAATATTTCTTGAAAACAAAATGCCCAAAACAGGTTCTATTATCCTTTCAGCCACACTACCTTTGGTCATTACTTTATTATTCTGCATAAACAAAGTTTCACTACATCCAGTAAATATATTTGGAGGCAGGATAACTCAGTCAGTTAACAGTTACCCCCGTTTCTGCATTACTGCAACACGCCGGCCTGACTCTGAGCAGGGCACAGGCTCCCTTTCAGATGGTATTTAGCAGGAGACTCTCACTCTTGCTAAGAAAGATTCCCCGCACTTTCCACAAAAGTCAGGCTATTAACCTCCCTGACCTGACCATATTCCACTATTCATCTAGCCCTGTGGGGGAAGAACTTGCTTAGCACTGACTCAGAAAAAGGTTGCCACCCACTGAATCAAAACCATCCCACTTACCAGCAGCCTGAGCCTGAGTACATAGACATATGTGTGTTTATAGTGTGTATACACACTGTATGGTGAACAGAAACCAATGAGGGATCTGACATGGCTATAATTTGTGTCTCAGAGTAATGTGCTATATCATTCAGAGGCAGAACTGACAATATGTTACACAATCACATTTACTTACTGGGTATGTTGTAAGCCAAATACAGAATTTTCCCTGAAGCTCACAGTTTCGGCATCCAGGGAGAAGTCCCTAATCTGTAACTGTAGCCTTAAATAGGTGAATTTGCAATGGCAGAAGAGTGAAGCAGAGAGTCAGGCCCACATTATTTCTCTGACCTCACTGTTTCCTCTCTGCATTGAGGCTGCTAACAATAACTTTCCTGTTTGATATGTTGTTCTTTCTGCCAGCTGCCACCTTAAATTAGGCTCTCATATGTCCTTTGGTAGGAAGGATCTTTGGGTTCAAGTCAGGAGATGCATTTAACATGCTTTTGATACTTCAGCATAAGCAGCTGTGACATGCAGGCAATTCTGAACATCCACAGACATCACCACCAATTACCCCCTTTATTAGTCTGACCTTGCGGTGGATGCCCAGGGAGAATTTTACTGTCAGTCTAAGCATTTCACAGTTTCCTATATTTCATGAATATATATATATATATGCTGTGTTTCACATTTCACTTATTTGCTGCTCTCCCAAACACCAGCTTCTTAATTTTAGCTGTTTCAGTAATAAGGCATAAATCACTTTTTTATGGCTGCTGCACCATTTTTCTGCTAGCAGCTGTCATATTCCATTAGGCTACATTATACACGATGAAGAACGAGGGAGAGGTGGAGCAGAACATACGCAGCCTAACAAATTTATTATGCTGTTCAGCTGATAGGCCTATTCATCTTTCAACGCTGAGAGTACAATAAGTCCTACTAGCCCAAACTAACAGCGCTCCAGGAGAATGTTAAGAATGTAGATTATATACAAATCAGGGAACTCTGATACTGTGTATGCAGCTGGGATAATATGCTCCTTGATAATGGAGCTGATGTATTTTAGGCATCCATTACCCTTAGGAAGTTTTTATGGAAAGGCTTTTATAATTCAGTTTCCAAGCACAGTGGAAATCTGTACTGAACAATGGGACTGTCTAGCTTGTGGTTATGTTTATACAGCTCAAACACACTAAGGACTTGTCTACACCACAGACTGTGGAGTGACGTGGAAATACAGCATCGCAGCTTCACTGTGAGATGCAGCCGTGTCCTGTGCTTTGAGAGCAAGTGTGTACTAACCGGGAGTGGCTCAGGGAGCAGTGGAAAAGCCAAACATCGCTCCTGTTTTCTGCAGAGGTTGTCCACAGCCAGAGACTTCCCAATTCACATTTATAACTTCAGCACAGCTGGATTTCTCTGACACAAGACCATACCTTTAAAACTAGCAGTAACAAATGGCAAATGCAAAACTCTGTTCAATACTTCTGACCCCAGAAATGCCAGGATTTCTTACAGCTATCTTGATCATGTGATGAAATTGAAATTTCCAAGTGGAATCCTTCTAAACAAAGAACAGACATTTTTATACAGAAAAAAATAAGTAAACCTAGTATAAAACCTCTAAGAATAGATTATTTAGGCTATAATAGTTCAGACTACAGAGGATTTCTGTAGCTTAACAAAGCTTTATAGAGTTCTTAAAGGAAATATTCTTCCTTTCCCATGCAAAACTCCCAGCTGCTTCTGCAGTTACGGAGAATTCTTTAAATCACAGCATTGAGACTCCATATTAAGGACTACACATTAAAATCCTTACAATTTTAACTTCTGCCTAATTATCTTTACAGCAGCATTCATAGTGTGAGGAACACTGTAAACCATAGCAAAATATTAATTACATGTAAATGGCAATTGTAAAGGTTTAAATAGTGACCTCTGTGACTTACTGATCGTGTCTACACTCCTCTATGTAATCACATAGTTCTTGCTAAAGCAACAAAACCCTATCTTGGCTTGTCCTGAAGTCTGAGTAAAATCTAGTCTGAGTAAAATCTATATCTAACAAATTCTTGTTTGGTTGCTTTTCATAAAGTATTAAATGTCTCCCCTCTACCTTTCAGGACACTAAGATTTTAGATGATGGACAATTTGAGTCTGAATTATTTTATAGAACTATGAAGAAACCTGATTCCATCAAAAATACATACAAAGTAATCCATGCTGTTTTGAATTTAAAACATTTGCAAAACAGTGTTTGAGTGAAGATTTTGGCAAATCTTTGTTTTCCTATCTGGATATCAACTCCACTGCATCCAGTGAGGCCCTTTTATTCATTGCATGTTCTCAGATGTATGTGCAACACTTTTAGTCCTTTGCTAATTCAAATGGTCCTGCATTTAATCCCTCCAAAAACAAAAACAAAAAACCCACTGGAATACAAACCTCAGATTTTGTGGTTTTCTTGTGGAAACAGTCCACTGATTTGGGACAACCTGAAGAGATCTGCTTTAAAATTCATGATGCACCATAGTGCAGATTTTGTGCTTTTTACTTCTACAACCAAGTTGTGTATATTGCCAAGATTTTCCTGCAAACTATGAATCTTTTCATACCACTTAACCACAACCACAAGTAAGCAGCCGTCATGAAACTTGCGGGATTTCTCTGAAGGGCTTTCTCTGGCGTATGGGAGCTAAAGCTCCTGGACATTTAGATTCTTTGTTAAGACTCAAAGAGCATTGGCAAATGCTGTGTCTGGTCAGCGTTGCAATAAATGGTCAGTGAGCAATAAATGAGACCATATTTTTCTTTCTTTTCATCTCTTTAAAATGAAGTTCATATGAGCTGCCTTCTAACCCAGTGTACGTGCTCAGAGAGCCTGCAGTTGTAACGTGTCAGAGTGTTACTCCTCACTCCTTTTGTGCAGCCATACGAGACCTGGGCACATTTTGTTTTGAAGAGGTTAATCATGCCTCAGCCTTATGAAGTGTTTTGAGTGTTAATGGTCTCTGTTCAGTCCTGCATTGCTTTGAAATAGCCCAGCTTATGTATCTGTTTATTTGAACTCAGATTAGCTAATGCAGTTGTTTATTTTTCCTTAACTAGAGCACTAAACACTTATTCTATATAGTTTTAATCATTTATTCCTAAGAAACACATTTTTTCAGCATAAGAACTTGGAAAAACTTGTTCACTTTGAGTGGGAAGAGTAAGATGATTTTATCCACATTTGGGTTTTATTGTTTTAAAAGCGGAAGAGAAATGACAAAATGTTGAGACAATTACATATGTGCAAAATTATTTGTTTATTTGATTTTTTAACCTAGTGAGATGCATGTATGTATTTAAATTTTGTTTGGATAAAATTTTCCCTTGACACTGTAGTCTACGTATTATAATTTGGTTTAATGCCTAGATGCTTTGTGGAGAGCCAAAAACAAAAAGTACATTCTCCAGCTATATCTAAGAGGATTGCTTGTTAACCGCTTTTTAACCTTTCCTGTCCTCTGCACAGAAGTATCATCAGTGACAAAAAGACTATTCTCATTCCCTTATGTGGAACAGACTTTGTGAGAGCAGAATGAAATTCTGGGGTCAAAACAAACATTATGGAATGCTGAGAAGGATCATACTGATGTTTCCAAAACAAATTTCCACTTCTCATTTTGCAACCAGGATTTATTTTGAAATTTAACTATATTCAGTTTCAGTGAAGGTTAAAAAGCCCAAATGAAATGTCTTCTGGCCTGAAACGATAGATCTTTCAAATTTGTGTGTTTATTGCTGTTTGGCAAGAAAACTGACAAATTTTCGTTCTGGGTGGACCAAAAGAAATGTTTTTATTGTTGTTGATTTGGGGGTTTGTCTCGCATACAAACACAAATAAATAATTTTTTTTAAACAGCTCTAGTCTTCAGATTAGAAAGAACTAACTCAATCACCAAAACTGTCCTTTCAGTTTTACGCATGTAAACAACAAGTAACCCTATTTGTTTTCACAGATTTACTTCATACTTTTGCAAGAGAAAAGGAAGCAAGATTTCCTGTCAGAACAATAAAAATGAAAAAAGATTAAAAAAAAAGGAAAAGGAAAAGGAAAAAGAAAGAAAAGAAAAAGAGAAAAGAGAAGAGAAAAGAAGAGAAAAGAATAGAAAAGAACAAACCAGTGTAATACAGCCACATCTCTTCTGTGTGTTGCTCAAAACTAGCTGAAACAAAGCTGACTGGAGACTCTGTGGAAGCATACTTTGGAAGCAAGCAAAATAAGTTCAGTTCTTCAGCAGTAAAGCAACTCCCCCAGCCACTGCTCTGGGAGGAATCAGGGGAGTTTCAAGGGGCTGTGAGTGGAAAAGAGGAATAGGAAGAGCCAGCGGGACTTGGCCGACTTTTGTTAACTTCCTGACCCCCACTTTCCTCCCCACGGGATCCAGGTCTGGCCGTGGGAACAGCACCTGCCTTCCCCAGTCTGACTCCTCACCCCAGGAGCTGCACATCCCAGCACAGCCCCTCAGGGCTCTGCTGCTGTCTCCTGCCAGGGGTCCCACGGTGCCCGTGTCTACGGGACAGGGGGAAAAGGGCCAAGGGAAGGTGGCACACAGGGGTTGGGTTCTAGGGGTTCTGGCATACCCCTGTCAGGAAAAGCATCTAGCCCCCTCTACTTGGATCTCTACTTGGAGATCTCATCTGCTGGGGTCCCATCACCTTGACGCTTAAGATATCACAGAAACAGGAGTCATTGTCATCTTTAATCATGGCCTGTGCCCAAAATTGTTTTGGGGGCATACAGGTGGGTACCAGAAGTTATCATGCATCATTATCCATCCATCAGCATTTCCCTTACTCCTGAGGTTTAAAACCATCAGCTACAAGGAGCAAATAGGATCTGAATAATATAAATAAATTGAATATTGAAGCCCTTCCCTATATCATCCTAACTCTGTTAAAGCAACGAAAAGGATTACAGTAAACTACACACATATTTCAATACACATACATGCAATATACAACTATATGCGCACCACAGACCCAAAAGAGAACCATGCTTAGGTCAGCAGCTTCATCTCCACTGGTTTCTATACGGACAGATTTTATTATATAACGTCACGTGTGAATGCTGAGTATACATACCTTCAAGGGTGCATGCGTGCATGTCTAATGTACATGTCTTTTATCCTTAAATTCCTGTTTAGAGGAGGATTATTTATCCTACAATAGTGATGTACCATATGCTATGCAACGTGCCATCACAGTGGTCATGAATGACCCAGTACTCATGTGAAACGCAGGCCAGTGTTTTCACAGCTGGCAAATGCTTTACCCCTACAAGGTTGATTGCAGGCCCATGGCAAAAACTGAAGTGGAAAACTATGAATATGCAGAAAAGCTGGACAGGTTGATGTCTGTAGATGAATATAGGTTTTGAGATAAGCAGTGAAGCAACTAATGGTCTGAAGAATCAGCAGAGGGACGGGAAAGAACTGTCTCTCAGAATATCAGATCCTGGTGGTTACTGCAATCACTTCTAGGCAAATAAGATTTTTATCTGTCTAGAGCTATATGGGAAGCAGAAGAAGGAGACCTCCGCTCTGATTTTGATCTGTGTCTTAGGATGTGCCCATTTCAAGATGTTTTTCACTTGTTACATTTTTTTCCCCACCTGCAGCCTCTTCCCCATCCTTGGAAGAGCAGAATCTGGAAGAGATGAACTTGCTTATGGTCCTGCCTAATGGCTGAGCCCCCTTTGCATGAGAGCATGGTTTGCATAGGCACTGGTCACAGGTCTGGAGTTTTCTTTGTAGCATATGAGATCTTGACAGAAAAGTGAGATGGGGAGTTCCCATAGTGATCTGCCCTCAGTGGCAGTGAGGCTAACTCGATAAATGTGAAAGCTCATTTTATGAGACCTTTGTGAGAAATAAAACTACAAGCAAATTGCTGAGACTGCTCTCAAGGAGATAGCTCCAATGAGGTCTTATATCTCCATTTCAATAACAACACAGAAATCTACTGATTAATTGCAGTGTGTTTTTAGAAAGTTTGGGATGCTTCAGGTGGCTACAAATAGCTCTGGAGCTTTAAGCAACAAATGCTTGGATGAACTCAAACATTCCGGGTTTTCCTGTGCTTAATATGTTGCATTGCTATCTTGATATGTAATGTCACAGATGGTAATATTAGTCATGAAAGCACAAAGAAGCCAAGTCTGTAGACAAGTTAAGGTGGGGGGAGCAGAGGAGGGAGCAGGGAGAGAGAAAGGAAAGCCAGAGAGAGCAGTGAATGCCTACAGCAAACAAATTTTATTTTAAAGCGTCTTTATGCACGCTTAACATCTCCTCACAATCTATGTGTTGGCAAGAGCAGCCATAGGAGGCTGTAAATCCTTAACCTGGCTGGTATCCACTGCAAAAAGTAGAGCAAGTAGCGTGGCGAAAATACTTGGAAACGAATAGATGAACTTAATTTAACAATGGGCAGTCATCCCACAAGTTCTCATGCAAAAGAGTGGTGGCTTCCTCTCTGTTTTGTTGTTATTGTTGTTGTTGCTTTTAACGTAACTGCAGAGCACTTCTCCAGCAAGAGGATTCAGGTGGCTTGCATTTCTCTTCTTTGCACTTTTTAAATGTCTTTTTTTTTTACCATTTGTTTACAGTACATTTTACCTACCATGAAGAGCTTAAGGGAAAGCATTTGCGTAGATTAAATTCAAGTATGAAAAGAAAGAACAAGACAGTGACTGAAGGCACTATTTGAAATACAAATTATAAAGCCCATGAAACTACATATACTAGACAGAGTCGTAGGGGCATATCTTCCAGCTTAACATGATCACTAGTGCTCCTCCCTGCTAAGTAATTACACTTCCTTGAGCAGAGGAAGCGGAGCTGATGTTAAATGAGGTAGCATACTTCCATGAAAGAAACACACCTCTTGAGTAATCTCTAAAGCCAAATATGCAATCTTATTGAAATAAATTCAGGTGTAGAACAACTGTACTGGTGAAATTGCCCTTCTCATCTGAGTCATCTAAGGGCTGGGGAAAACAGTGAGAAAGATAACAACTGGGCCAAACAGCTGTGAACTGATACAGTTGAGTAATTTTGCGAAAAGGATTCATTCCACATAGAAGAAAAGTTCAGACACGACAAGAAAGTCACCTATAGTAAATGTAACAGGCTGTTCATAAGTTCAGCTTAGAAACAGCCACTTTCCTTTTGCACTTGGTTGACTTTGCAGAGGATTGAGTATATGTAGTGACAATTAACAAGAATTTGAAGGAGGAGGGACAGAAATTGGTGGCTCACAGGTGTGAATAAGGCAATACAAATGAACTAATTCATTTTTAGGCTGAGAAATAGGGAAAACTCATAACTCTGATTTTATTCTGCCATGAAATAGAGTCCTCAAATGAAGGGATGGATGCCTAATAGCCTGAGACAGAAAATGCTATGCACTGGGAGTACACTTTCAGGGGTAAGGAAATGCATAATTTAATAGGTCCTTTCCACCTCTATGGTCCTATAACTTGGGGGCATTCCAAAGTATAAGGCAAAAGGAAAGATATATTGAACTTCTGCATCACTTTTATAAAGCATTTGATCTATCTTGGCATACAGAGCCACAAACAGTAAATCTATTTTGTTTTAAACATATTACATTTGGAAGGAGATTTGATCATTCTCCAGAGACTGGACAAATATAGTGAAAGCAGAAATAATGGCCAGTGTTACCCTCTTTCTTCAATATCATTTATTTTATAATCCAGATCTGACAGTGCGTACTTCTACACTGCTTCGATTCCATTGAGAAAGAAATAGCAAACTAAGTAACACTGTGTATGATAGTTTTGTGATCTTACTCCCATTTATCATACACCACTCTTATTCTCCATATCCAATGTTTTTATATAGTTCACCAAGCAGAAGGTCTGATTTTCATATACAAATTTATTTTTTCCTATGTTGAAAGGGAAGGACAAAAGCCTAACGTTGCACCTCCAATACTGCAAGAACCTGAGAATACACTCAAAAAGCTTTATATTGTATTTAAAGTCCAGAGTATGAATGAACTTTCTCAAAGACTCAGTATTTTTATTAACATTTAACAGAGATATATTTTAGAGAAATAAATTTGGTGGGTTTAGATGGTTAGAATGACAATTTCTGAATAAACTGAGGCAACATAAGTAAGATCTTAGCCCTTTTATGGAAGAATACGGGAAAACTAATCTTTGGTCACTGAATTGAAATGTATTTCAGTTAAATAACATGGCATACAAGTCCCTCCTGATGTTTGTTTCAACCTGCTAGAAGCACAGGCACAAAATATGACCTTTGAGACATGGACACAGAGTATTCCCTTCCTCCCAAAGTTTCCCCTAGTTGATGTAATCCACACAGTCAGGATAACAGATATGTTTTCTCAGATCATGAATCATGTCAACCATACTTCAGCAACACAAGGAAAAAGCACAAAGTTCTGCTTCTGCTCCAGAACAAAATTCAGCCCTTGAACATCAATGTCTACATCCATTTAGGATTATATTCATTTCCAGTGAAAGGTAAGGTTTGAGAATGTTTTTTCTTAAAAGTAACTGCTAAAATACGCATGGATAGATAATCCTATTCTCTTTTGTACTAGGATGCATAGATCTTAACAATTGTATTTTCACACGTTGCTAGGATGGAAATGAGAAGATTTTTTTATATGTAGATATTGAAACAGGATAGATTATATGAAAATCTATACAGGAAAAAATATATGAACAAGTAATAATGCTAAAGTATAATGTGGTCTTGACCTTCGTGTGGTATTAAGAGCACTAAATGTGCTGATGGACAGCTGACTACCTATCACATCTTAAGTTGTCAGACATAGCTGTCCAAGAACTTACAGTCCAGTAAAACACTGAATTTGGATGTTTAAATAAATTCAAGGAATATTTCTCTGAAGTTAATGTATGAATGCTACAAAAGTTGTGGAGGCATCAGAACTGAAAGTATATGACAGTTTTGTTAGCTAAGGTGCTTTTAGAGCACAAGAAATATAGTATTATTTATTGTGAGATTTAACTCTAGGCAGTACAGAAATTTAAAATTCTGTTTCCTGACAGAGCAGGATTTAATAAATGCAAACAATGTCATAAAGATATCACCTTTAATGTTGTAAGTAGTAGATATTTTACTTTTCTTGAACACGATAACAGAATTGTTACAGAGATTTGAGACTCCTGTTTGAGAATTTGTATTTGTTCACGTAGAATTCATCCCAGTAGTTTGGTTTCACCAATATGTTAGCTAAGCAAAAGCTATGAATCAAACAAACAAGAAAACCTACAAAAACAACAACAAAAAAATCCTTCTACTCCTTGATTTGTCTCTAGGGATCAATAGAGAAATAGTTACTTCATTTACACATTAATGTTAAGTCTATCTCGTCCTGAAGGGAATATGGGTCTTCTTTTTTACTTTGGCTCCTCTGAGGTAAAAAGTTCTATTTTTTTCATCTGGCCCAAGAGTCACAGCACCAGAGACAGCATAGCATACACAGCATCTATGTCTCTGTGTTTTTTTCCTATTTCAGCATTATGCTGAGGAATGATGGAATACATTGTCTATGAACATAGACAAAGAAACTTCCTGAACTTTGCATCATTCAATAACTCATATCTGAGGTCACAAGATGCAGACAGGTTGCATGATTCTTCTTGTTAGCCACCCTATTAACCAAAGAGGTCAATCACCATCCCATGAAGCTGTGCAAGAAATCTCCCTCAGCATGCAATTCTTTTTTATAAGTCTTGGTGCTTATCTTCACTCCTGGCAGACAACACACACAGAGATAGGACATTTTCTCCATCAAAAACAGGGCAGTTCCTCTTCAAGATAAACTGATTGTGGTTGTCTGGCTTGAGATGAGAACTGTCCCAGGCACTCAGAATGTCCTGACAACATACCAGATTTCTGTGGATGGGATGCTGCCTGAGGATCACAACGAATAGTATCCTGAACAGCCACTGCCCTACTGACTGCTATCTCCTGATACCAAAAAAGCTCTGCCAAAGAGGCTTATTTTTGCCTGTACTTTATCCCAGTGTTTGGGTTTCTGTCCTTCCCAGCATCGCCAGCATATGGAGTGAGCACAGGAGGGGGACATGCTACTGGAACTAGTTATGGCAGCAAGCTGGGACCAATAATATGAGCACAAGTTTCTAGCAACATGAAACAACAGTTCCAGAAGGGGAAACAACAGCTACTAGGCACATAACAGAGACATTTTTAATCTTTCAGGTGTGTCAGAGAATCCCTACTGTTATTTCCTGTAGAGCTGAAGGAACTACAGATTTCTACATTTAGTTGCTTAACGTACAAGCCTTCTTCCACTTGATTATTTTTATCAGCATTTTAAGAAGCAAGAATATTTTTCTCTTATCTCCAGTCTGGACAATTGTTTATTCTCCCACTAAAAGAAGGAATTGCTTTGGTGGAACTGGAGACCTGAGTGTCTACAGGAATCAGCATACTTGCAAGCTGGCTGTTTCAACATTGTTCTCTCCTGCTTTATTCCATAAAGATGGTAAACAAAACGCTGTTGACTGCATCATTAACAGGATTTTTTTTCTCCTCTCTTCCACTTTAGGTTGAACATGAAACCAAAACTAAACTGAGAAAAGGATCTAGAAAAATACTGAGGATTGGTTTTTGGCAAAGAGCCTATGTTGCATGTTCCACAGGGCACTTTTTTGGATAAACTGTAGAAAGAACAATTCTAAGGGGACATAAGAGACAGGGTTGGATACTAATTAATGGATGATTATAGAGAAGATGAAGTTAGATGCTTCTAGGAGATGTAAAGCAAAAGGACAAGTGCTAACAGCTGCAAAATCTTGCCAGGGAAATTTGGCCTGGATGTAAGATCAGAATTCCTCATTGTGAGGTGGTGCAGGATGAACAGGTGCCCAGAGAGTCTAGGGAATCTCTGTCTTTGAGGACATTCAAAAGCCACCTGGAGACAGCCTTCAGCAATCACACCTAGCACCCATGTTAGCCCTGCTTTGAGCAGGACGTCAGACTAGATGATGTTCCAGAGATCCTTCCAACCTCCATTAGTTCCCTGTTCTGTGTGACATGAAAACCTCTGCATTTCATGAAAGAAAGGTGAGTCTGTGTTTCCCCTGGAGGTGTCCTTCTGGGATATGACTCAGCCAGGGATGTGAACACTTACAAAAGATGGCAGCTCCAAGCCTCTTGCAATGTATTTTGCCTATTCCAGCCCCATGCACACTGGACCTGCAAGAGCAAGCCCAGGGAGAGGTACACTTAAAGGCAGGGCAGCTGATGAAGACCACAATGATGTTGTCTGAGGTGTGAAAACATGACAGGATAGTTTGGTGTCTGTGCACTGTGCCGTGATCCATCCAGGCATGTGGACACAACCTGCTGCGACCATCCATGTGAGAGGGGCTGGCTGTCCTGCAGCCATGGCTTCCAACTCCCTTTGTTCTTTTCTTAGGAGGGGACAGGGGCCAAGGAAAACCCACCTGGCCAAGGCTGTTGGCACAGAGCACTGTTGACAGACCAGGCTGACCTCCCTGCTGAGACTCTCAATAGAGAAGGAAGTGAAAGGCACACGTGGTTTCATATGCCTTTGGCTTTTCTTGGACTAACTTGATCCCCAAAGCTTGCAGGAAAGAAGAGCTGGGGAGACAAACTTCTCCAAAAGTAAATGCCGCCTGGAGACTTGGCTGAGAATTAGACAGACATGTTACTGAGCCAAACTGTAAATCTAAAATTTTGAAATAAAGTTTGGAATTTTCCTCAGAAAAGCTTGGCCACCAGGAGGTCTGACTGTAAGGTCAGTGCCAGAAGAGGCAGAAAAAACTGGACTGAGCTTCAACAAGCAAGACATTCCCTGATTGCCAGATATTGACAGGTCTGGCTTCAGCCCCTCTCCTTGAACAGACTGAAGCAGTTACCAGAAAAAGACACCTACTGTAAATCTGTGGGGAGTTTTTTGGGTGGTACAAGCCTGCTTCTTACAAAGGCACCTCCGAGGAGTCAGCCAGGAGCAGCACGCTGCTCTCAGTAGCAGCAGAGGTTTCTACAGTTGAGAAAACAAAGTTGAAAACAAACAGCTGCATAATGTATTGCAGTAAGGCTTTCATGGCGAAGAGATAGTGGGGTCATAAACAAGTCCCCCAGTAACTGGAGGATATCCAACAAGGCACAAGGCCTAAAAAGAACTATTTGTTTTTTCACTCTTCATGAGATGAAATGCACACTGCAGGAAAATCCTGTGCAAATCAACATAGCGTCATGGAAACCAAGAGACCATCAATAAAAGTAATAAATGGAAAGGGTTACAATAATATATACTTAGCACTTTACATTTTCAAAGTGTTGACAGGACATTAATCCTCAAAATACCCCTGTGAGGGCAAAGGCAGCTTTAACATTTTTAGGTGGGCTTGTGAAATGATTTTTGATCTCAAATTGCTCTGACCTGACTTCTGTTCACTAGGATCATGCTTTTCTGAGTTAAATGGAATTAGACAATCTTCACACCAGACAACAAGATACTTCACTGTTTCTCCTCATCTGACCACAAGAAGCAAAGCCCAGTGTCTGCTAGACTATGCTTTCATGCCAATTCTGTAAAACAGTTTTTAAGGTCAGTTCTTCCTCTTAACTGGGGCCTATGGACCACTGTGTTTACTGTCACTGGAGAGCTTTATTACATTCTATTACTCAGTTAACCTTTTCCTCCAGTTAAATAACTATGTAAGACATAGATGCCAGTAATTCGTACACCAAAAAATGCAGACTGGCCATTTCCAATGAAAAGAGAGAACTGTCTCCAAGAGAGCCAGAAAAGGAAAACAAGAGAACATAAGTTACATTTTATATCTTCAAAGGGCTGCTTTTTATCTTCCACAGATTATTTGTTCAACTGCAGTTTTGAATTAGCTCTGCTTCTCCTTGTCTAAATGCTCAGGTCAGGGCAGGAGGTGGAGGAGATGGTCAGTTGTTCACCTCACTGCGTGTTTTCACTCCTATTTCCATTTGTTTTCTTTGGGGCTGTGATTCTTCTTCTACCTCTGTTACTGTTCATGATCTCAATAAGTCAACATTTTATAAATCCTGGAGACTCCTGTAGCTGTGCAAGATGAGTTTCTTTAAAATAATATGAAGTAGATGGCTGCGAATAGTTCAAACTTAGGTCTTCAAGAGAAATGATTATTGAAAAACAAAACTAGAACAGGTGAGTTGGTGACTGCAGAGAGGGAGAAGAGGTGGCTGGGCAGAGAGACCTAGACACCTACTTCCTAAATATTTCGGGGTAGCTAGCACCTCAGTGGTAAGATATTCAGTCCAACTGTATGATAATTCATATACGGGTCATGTAACTTTAAAGCTGATTGAGCAAATACTTGAGAAGCAGGATTTATAACAATTGGAACGGAGAGCATTCACTGTTCTAAATTGTACCATGTGTAAGAATGCTAACTATAAAAAATATAGGTAAAAAGCTAAAAAATAATTTCAGCACAGTTTAAGATCTTCTGAGTAAGGAGGGCATTGCTTGTGAAAGTCTCAAGCAGAATTTATTAGGAATGTTTTTCAAAAAAAAAAAAAAAGTCCAAACTAAGCAATTTTCGTCTTTAGAATCATGGCTATAAAAATCACTTCCCTAAAAATGGGGAACTGTAGGCCATCCATCAGAGAAAATGTTTAAGCAGTACATTCCTAGCAGAAAATGATCAACCATTTCACATCACATGATGGGAAATCACCTCAGTGAATATAACCAAGCCAACTAAACTCTGGTGGCCTAAAATTTCTGCTGTCTCTTTTATGAAAGGCAATGACAGTTTTGTCTGCACACAGACTGACTGTAGGTACAAGATTTCAATGACCCAAGCAGATCCCAGACAGATAGTAATGACTGCTCTCAGCTCTGCAAACTACAAGTTCAGAAGTTTAATCTGAAACAAATAGTGTGTTTTGCCATCGTAAGCTCTCTCTTCTGCTTATCTTTAGATTTTATATTGTGCTTATTACAGTGGTATTCCTTCTAGGCTACTCTTCCCACAAATCCCTCTTGCCAAACTCATAATGATCCTGTCTTGATATAAAAATAAACCTCATGCAAGACGTGATAAACAGTAAGGCAATTAGCTACATCACCTGCTCCTTTCTTCATACTGTAGGAGACACCAACACATTAACAACTACAATTCTGGATCCAGACTCAGACCAACAAGATGTCCTTCCACAAACTTCCAATTATGTTTATTTGTGGCTACTGAATAAGACAAACTTCCTTTTTGCGTCCCATTAGTTTATCCCAAGAAGTATTTAAAATTAGAAAATGGAAAGGTTCTTCACAAACTATCAAAGAAAGATGAAAGAAAAAAAAATGCATAAATTACAGGAAATCATGTGCCTTTTTAACCAGATCAGCACAGAAGAAATGTGGACATTCCTTTGGAAGACAGGAGTTGTATTTTGTGGCAAAACTGAATATATAACCATGCTTTCTACCAAGTAAACCCTAATGACTCTACACAATACATATGCATATTTGAGGTTGCATGTTGACCAAAGGACAGAAAAATATAACCAACCCAAACCAGACATTCCTTGCTCCAAGATGGAAGTACCTATTTGCTGCTTTAAAAGGGAACAATTAAAGTAGATCTCTTTCCTTGAAAATGTTTCCACAAAAAATATATTAGCACAGCTAACCCATAAATTTTGCAAAAGAGTTGAACAAAATAAAAAATATAGGTATAATCAGGTCACACACATTTAAGACAAATTTGGATCTCCAACATATCACTGCCTGGAAAAATATACTTATTACCGTACTTTGCATTCTTATCCACTTCTTACTAGCATCAGTAAAAATACTTCATTGGTTTAAAGTGTATAGATCTGACACAGCATTCAAAGTGCAAAGCTTTAAGTATTTGCATACTTTCACTGATTGTAATGAGAATATAGATGACAAGAGTTAGGCATGCAAATAAGAATCCTGCTAACCAGGAGTCATAGGGAATTGTTTCTGTATCACTGAGCAACTAGTAAAAATACTAGACTGACTAATGTAAAGTTCAGTAACTATTCTACTGTGGGCTAGCTAAAATATTCTGATTTATTGTATTTTCAATACAGATTCAGATTTTTGCAAAATCTTTTCATACTATTAGCTCTAAAATATACTAAATTTAAAAAAAAAGTGAGTATATGACTTTATATTTTATGGACACAGTATACATTTATTGGAAGGTGATTAATTCCAAATTCACTCTCCAGGACACTTTCTTTGTTGCACCAAAAACTCTTATTTCCACTTTATCTAAGTTGCTTTGTTAAAATGAAATGAAGACCATTTCTACCAACATTACTAGAAAATGACTGAACTGACACTGAGGCCAATGCAGCTGGGCAGCAGAAAGGAGGACTACTGTGTACAGTTTTGTATCGCATGGGCTTTCCTTTTGACCTAATATCTAGGCAGAAATAAAAGAAGTCTAACTTTACCAAACACCTGCCTACAGACACTGTATCTATGAGAGACTGAAACAAAGACACTATTCATTGTGTAATTATTAGTCAGATCTAAAAAACAGCAAATATATTCTTTATGTTTGTGGTTTAAGCTGTGTGCTCCATTCGCTTAGGGGAGTCGTTTGTTGCACAATTTATGCTAAACAAAGTGTTCTCAAATTCATAATGCATTGTTTCATGAAAACAGAGGAAAAATGCAGAAAGTATGCACCCAGCCCTGTGACCAGTTCACAGTACATGTGAGATAACCCTCAGCTACGATTGGCAACTGTGCTAGAGCTTAGCAATATTTGGTTCTAAATGTCTAACTTGAATGCAATCACCAGGTAAGCTTCATGAAGAGATTTTGCTCCTTTATAACTATGAATGGCTGAAAGCAAAATGTCAACAACAATAGCAAAAAATCAAACTCCATGCACTTTCTACAAACTGGCGCACTTTTGCAGATGACGTAAATCTTTTGTTCTACAGTGGACTGCAATTATCTAAACAAAAGGATTACCACAGCCAACTGATTTTTGGTAGTAAGACTGAAAACTGACACTGAAATTTCAGTAAGAGGTTTGCCAGTTGGCACAATGATGAAGGGAAACCCCTCCAACAGGCAGCACATGATAGAACTCCCTCCTAAAATCAGAAGCTGCAGTACTTATTTTGTATGTTTCTTCTTTTTTGATACTTACATTGAAGTGATTTCCACATTTCATATTCATATTTTCAAATCTTGCTCTTGTTCCAGAGCTATAAAAGCAGAATTATTCTGTTTATCTGAGTGGGCATCAAGAAGAGAACCAGGGAGAGTGCATGAACTGAAAATAGCTTGTTTTCCTGATTCATCAGCTCATAACTCTCACTGGATACTCAGGGCACAGCACCCCTTACATTCTCCTATGTGCTATGGTTCCCACCGTGGTGCAGCCTTGCAGACAACCTTGGTAAAACTCTCAGGAAGCATATGGAGTTGCATTGGTAGAGCAAAGGGTGGCATGGGTCTGCTTCATTTCAAAAAATGGCAGTGTTGGAATTACAACGTGGTGACAGGACTCATCAGAAGAATTTATTTCCATGCTTTCGGCCTGTGGCCTAATGAATTGGAAAATATTTGCCTATGCCCTCTGCTTAAGCTCTAAATTAAAGTGACTTCTTTTACTAAAAATGCCAGTTTTACAAACTGAAATACATGACATGCTATTGTATACAAGCTTCCTTGTAGACCTAGGTATAATTTTACCTTTTTCTTGGCATATATGGGACTGTAAGCTCCCAGCAGATGAAAATCTAAGCTCTGAATGGGGTATTCAATGAGTTGTCTGCACTGTTTCAACTAGTGTACTGAATAATGCCGTCAAGGCTATAGCACTGGGATTATATTCTAAATTACAGACTGATGAATTTTTTATTTATGCTGCCCATTCTTTTAGCTTTCCATTGGTGGGGCAGGGATTTAACAAGCTTGACTGAACTGAGGCTTGCATACTTAGGGATCTTAGAGGAGAGAGGACTTCTTCCCAGGGGAGCTTAAAGACTCTGCACAGAGGTAAACCCAGCCATGCCTACATGTGGTACACTGCTCTGCCACTGCATCACTTGGAGGAGAGCAGCAAGAGCTGCAGAGCCATCCCCAGGGGCCTGATTCTGCATCTGCTGGAGATCTTCCAAAGAGCAGTACTGCTCTGCAGAGCAAAGGAATAGTTCAGTGATGTTTCCTCTGTAGCTTGAAGAGCCAGATAAAGGCAGCAAGGAGAGATTTAATTTATGCTTCAGAAATTCACAACTGTGCTCTGCTAATGAAGTGGTCTGATGCTGTGTGCTTTCCTGGCTGAAAATATGAAGACTGATAGGCCATGTTAACTTTATTATCAGGAGTTTAAGGTGTAATGTATATATCCTCTGAGATTTGCCTAGAGCAAAATGAATCTTGTGAAGTGGTACAATCCAGACAGTCCTGTGTTAGAGGGGGATAAAGGAAAAGTGAAAATGATGGTATCACAATTCATGAAAGATACAGTCCTTATTTCCTATTTCCATAAGTACAAGGGCTGCTGAAAGTAATGTCTCCTATTTTGTTATGTTGGCCTGTGACATCAGAGGCAGATGTTGGTGGTACGGCTGTAGGGGTTGAGCCTTCCTGCCAATATCCCATTGCATTTTGTTGCCATGTGACAGATGGCGGCAGAAGGGCAGTCTGACAAAACGGCGACTGACATGGGAGCTCATATGAAGCTAAGGGGTGTAACTGAATCCCTCCTTGTGGAAAAAATTGCACCCATTGTCTGTGTTGAATAATAGTGTTTAGTAGCTGAGAATTTCCTCTATCAAATAGTGTTATTGTGCTCTTTGTATCTCTTGCCGTTTCCGTGGAAATAAGTAGGAGGCATTACTTTTGGATGAATCTATGTAGACTCCATGAAAATTCTTGCAAAAATCACTTCACAACACTGAAAGATAACTGTGAGTGCTATTCACAATAAAAACCAAACCAAAGCAAACCAAAACGAAAACGAGTTTCAAGTATCTGTGTTAATTTTGAAGTGGCTGCCAAATCCTCTGCAGCTTCATGAACAAATTACTTACAGTATGCGCTTTTGTGCTCATGCATCCTAAACTGGACATAATGTAGCACAGGAATGGTAAACTACCAAGTACGAATACATGGTTGTTGCATACTATAGGCATGACAATATGGAAGAAATGCACACCAAGCACTGAGGTTTCTTGACACAGGAGCTTTCCCCCTTGTAAGCCTACTCTCCTGATGCTTGCTTGCTTGCTTCCAGACTCCTTGTACATTGTGTTTCCTCTTCTTTCCCTTGCCCACAGCAGTTCCCACATATCAGTGGAAAGGAAAAGTTTTTATTTCCCTATGTGCAGATATGCAGACCCACTCATCTGTCATGTCATGGTGTGGAAGCTGGTGATGTTATACAAGTGTAAAGGTGGTGTGAAAGGGCAATTTGGCTCTCTGTAGTCTTCATCTGTTCAAGCTCATACTAGCACACTGAGTTCCAAATAAATAGAAGCTCTTCTCCAGCTGGTGTTTTGGTAGAAAAGGTGGTTGAGCAACCCAGTCTGGATTTTCCTACTTCTGAAGATGCCTTGAACATTACATACACTTTCCTAATATGTTTTCAGTGTCGGCTATAGCACAGCAGTGGGTGGAATAACAAATAGGTATTCTTTGGGAATTAATTGCCACTGTCAGGGTTCAGAAGAGTTCAGAGCAAGCATTACATTAGTATTTATTTACTGGTGCTTTCTGCTGTTCACCAGATTTTTCCCCTGTCCAGTCCATGCAGCTATATACTCAGAGCTGAGAATTCCCTTTGCTTCACTGCCAGAGCTCCCCTTGGGTTTTACTGCCCACAGAGTTTGCACTGTGATGGAGGAATACAGGGACTCTGAGCAGTACTTTGCAGATTCAGGTTTCACTCCAGGACCTGTTACTGACCTCCTTTGCCCATCTTTCTATGCAGGCTCTTTGGAGACAGCCTGAAGGTTAATGGGGTGTGCATCACACAACTTAATGTTATGGATGAGATTATGTTTTTTTAAATTAAGTGACATATTCCTGTTTAATAGGTTGTGAAGCAACAAATGGGTAATATGTCAAAACCGCCTACTCCCTAGCCCCTCCCTAGAAGTAAATATATTTTAAAAATGAAAAGGGAATATGAGGGTTGAAACCTATCAATGGTAAACTTAGGATGACGTTACAGAAGCTTCTGGAGATTATGTCTCTCTTCACAGCGGACTTTCATCCAGAAATTCAGGTGGCTTCTGTTAATAGCTAGAGCACAATGAAGAATCTAACTGAATCATCTGACAGACTATTTTAAAGAATGACTACATTAGCAAGTATTATCAGCTTCCTGGTCAGACTAAGAGGAATTTATTCTTCTAATGCAACTACCTCATTTTTTTCCCCATTTTCTGCCTCTTCTTGTCTTCATACCCTTGAGTTTCACAAATATACAGTAACAATTAATTATGACTCAAACCAAGGAGGTTAACACTGTACCATTAATATAACCTTACTGGAGAATTATAAACTACTTTTGTATTCACAGTGTATATATGTAGCAATATTTATTCATGTATTATTCATCAGGATATGATGAGCTGAATAGAGGAGGTTGTATTAGTGTGGATAAATTAAGAACAGATGAATATCTCACCTTAGAAATCAACCTGAATGCGGATTTTTTTCCCTTTGGAGACTTTAAAGTGTTCTTTACATTTTTGTTCTTTATCTCTTTAGTTATTTATATAATTCTTGCAATGCTCCCTCTACATTTCCAAGCTTCATTCAGTTATAGCACTATGTGATAAAAAGTGAAGCTAGAAGTGTCACTTAAATCACCTTAACAAGAAATTTGCAGAACAGAAAAAGTACTGTAAATGCTTGTTTGAAAAAATTCCTAATGTTGTTATTTGCATTTCTGTCATTTATCTTAAGGGAAACATGACTATAATTCCTAGAATGCTATTTAGATATAAAGAAATGTCAAGGAACTCTTCCCATAAACGTATTACAGTATTTCAATTAAGTTGTTCTAAATTCTTATCAATAATTAAGTCTCAAATAGACCTCTCACATCACATCTTTGAACATACGGGAAGAACAAACTGCAAGCTAATTCATATATAAGTACTGAAATGTCACTTCATAGGTGGTAGGTAAAGAAGCAATATTACAGGCAGGTTCGTCCAAAAGTAATGCCTCCTATTTAATTCTATGGGAACTACAACAGATACAAAGAACACATTAACACCGTTTGATACAGCAAATTCTCAGCTACAAAACACTATTTTTCAGTATAGTCACCACCATTAGCTATGCTCTTTTGCCAGTGATGAACAAGAGCCTGCATGCCACGCCTGTAAAAATCTGCATGGCTGTCTGGAACATGGCTCGTCTTTCATGTCACTGTCGCCACTGCTGAAACAAACCACCCACCACCCTACTGTGCGCACTTCCACGCTTTGGTCTCCATAAACATTCAGCGAGTCTTGGTGAATGTCAGTGGGTGCCACTTTTTCAGGACAGAGGAATTCAATGACACCTCTTTGCTTCATACACACTTCCATGTCAGATGCCATTCTGTCTGATTGCCCCTCTGCTGCCATCTGTCACACAGAAACAAAATGTAATGGAATATTAGTGGGAAGATTCAGCCTCTACTACCATATTACCAACATCTGCCTCTGATGTTACAGACCAACATAATAAAATAGGAGGCTTTACTTTTGGAGCAGCACTCGTAGCATCATACAAGTACACTATTCAACTTAGTTGTGGACGAATGTATTTAGGAATGCTGTCTCATCTACAGCAATGACAGATTCCATCCCAATAATACCACTAGCTGTAGAAACACAAGGCCTTAATACGGGTCTGGTGTGATGATACTGAAAAAACACATACATACATATGCATACAGAAGAAAAAAATTCGAACTTCAAAATCCAACAAGCTAAGATAGCCCATTAAATAATTTTTAATCATCCATCAAGTAGTCATGAATTTTCTGTTTCATTTCACTTTAAATAAAATGGCATTAGATCTGCTGAAAAAAAGTGGCAGATCTTTTCATTAGCATTAAAATTTCAGCAGGGAAAAGGATCACATTTTCCATAAACATTTAATCACAGTTGCGACTCTCTGATTCAAATATTTGAAAAATTGAGGAGGTTTTGCTACTGAAATTATGGATTTCAGAACGGAACCAGGAAGTATCAGAGTGAAAAGTTTTCCCCATTTTCCAATCAAGTCAGTCACTCTGTAAAGATAAATTTGCTCATTTGTTGAATTATACATGCCTAAAAACATTTTTAGGTGACATATTTAGGGGGCACATTTGGAAAGGGATGAGGGGAAGGTTGGGGGCGGTAAGAAAGAATCTTTGTTATTCTGATTTTCTGACATCATGAGTTACTGCAAAAGAAAAAGGGGGTGTTGCCTGATTTTCAGTCCTCGTTTATTTTCCTTTCCTTCCCATAAATTAATTCATTTCAAGAAGCACTGCATTTGCTCAAGATATCCACTTCAGATGTTCTTCTCAAAACCCTGCAACTGCACATAAAGCCTCATTTTTAATTTTTTAGGGAGAAGTTTAAGAATGTTTAGAATGAAGATTTTCCAGTACAATTTCATGGGTAGAATACAAGCTCAATCATTATTAAACTATATGTATAGTTTTATCTGCCCACAGGCTCACACCCCTTTTTGTGGCTTGGAACTATTGCAAAGGACAGATGGACTTGGGAGGGGTTTCACAAGTACTGCAAAAGGGCTCAGGCACTGCATTTGTTTACTATTTTAAAACACAAAAATCAGCCACTTTAAGGCAAGCAAAACAAAAAAAGGAGTTGCAAGTAAAACACATATATGTATTTCATACTGAGTGGAAAGCTAGTGTAACTGTAGTAACCCACAATACATGTGGAAAATATAATATACTGTAACTTGTGCTGCTCTCTGTGTCAGACCCATTCTAAATAAGTGCTTGCAGCAATGTTTAGTAGTAGGCTGTGTTGATCTCAGAAGAGAAAAGAGATGATTACAGAAGTTGGGAGCATGAAGCTGGTGTGCACTCAGAGGCAGCCACAGAGTTCCTTCAGCCAGACCGAGGCTGGGATTCAAAGCTACTAAAAGTACTATGAACTTGTAGTACACAAATCCGGTGACGGCTTAGTCATGTCTGTCGGGGCAGAGGTGTGCTAAAGAGTGAGGTTAGAGGTATCTGCACCTTGAATACTGTGTTCAGTTTTGGGCCCCTTACTACAAGAAAGACATTCAGGCCTCAGAGCATGTCCACAGTAGGGCAAGAAAGCAGCTGAGGGAAGTGGGATTGTTTAGTCTGGAAAAGAGGAGGCTCAGGGGAGACCTTATCGTTCTCTACAACTACCTGAAAGGTAGTTTATTCTCAGAAGAAAAATTTATTCTCAGAAAGAGTGGTGAGGCATTGGAATAGGCTGCCCCGGGAGATGTAGTCACCATCCCTGAAGGTTTTTAAGAAAAGGGTGGATGTCACACTGAGTGACATAGTCTAGAGTTGTCATAGGCCATGGGTTGATGGCTGGACTAGAAGATCTTAGTGGTCCTTCCAACTTTAATGATTCTATGATCCTGTGGGAAATAGTGTCTGAAAGCAATAAACCCCTTGAGGGATCTCTCAGGTAATGCCTCTGAAGAGATGGTGCCTTTGGGCATGACTAATGACCCTTTGTATGGATAGCCCTTCCCTAGCCCCCAGCAGCCTTCCCAGCACTGCCCAGCACTTCCCACTCCCAGGGCGGTGGGAATGCCTCCAATGCAATGAGCAGCACCAATTTAAGTACTATTTCAGAAACAAAGTTTACTGGCTAGTTCCCAAAGCCCTTCTCAAACACTTGGATCTTAGCAAGGACTATTGACAAGGACTTCAATGTCCAATCATCCAGCAAGTTCCAGCTGTACTTCCCACTCCTTGGAGTGGCACTATCAGCGTAAGTATGGGTGTCTGCACAGGTATGGTTTCTTAGACCTCTATCCATGTTTATCTCCATCCTTTCCGGTACAGGATTCACATCTCTTATAGCTGTGAATATAAAATTGAGTTCTTACTGAGCTGATTGAGGGTAAACCAGAGAATGATGAATTCTACCTACCTACTCTATGCAAATACACATATCCTTTGCATCAGAAAGCATTACAATTTCTGGCTCCCATCTTCTTGTCCTTTCTCTTGTTCCTCCCTCCCCAAAGGATTTTTTAGCTCTATTTCTTCCAGCTGCTGAGTCTTCAGCTCAGCTCTACCACTGCCATTCTTCACACAGAATGAAGATCATATACATATTTAGCATACATTCTTAGCTCATCGTGTCACACATCTAGCACTTTGATTGGGGTGGTAGGGTCTTGTGAGCCCCACACTGAAATACTTCTGTGCAAGGCCCTCAGAATTTTGCAGTGCTCCATGTAGGAAAATGTATATGCTGCTTTTAGCTCGAAGTCAGCATAGTTTAGCTTACCACCAAATTCACAGGCGAAGCCACTTTTTCATATTTGGCAAAATTTACTTATGTGGTCAGACAAATGTGTAAGTCAATAAAACAGTGTAGGGAAGGATCTAATTATCCAAGTTAGTGGTTGGATCCATTCCTCTCCCTTTCTGTGGGGAATAGCTTCCACTGAGCTTGAGTTCCCACACTATGAATAGGAGGGAAGAGGCCTGAAAGTTTTGCACTTTCACAGTGTACTCACTACTGACATTCTTCAGAGCTTCTGAATTACAGCTTTCATCTGCAGGCTTTTTGAGGACAGTCTTTATTTCCTTCTATTCATTTCTGGATGGATCTTTTGATATTGTCCAAAATCATATTTCCCCAGGCAACACAGATAAATCAATACATTCTCTTCTCCCAATATTTTTGTACAATTCAACAATCCTCCACATTGCCATTGTGTGTTTTCACTTGAGAATATGAAAACACTTCTCAGTAATCATGCTGGTAAGCATTATAGAGTAATTTCTAGATATTAACTGAGGCATAGCAAAATTAATGGTACGTTCAGATTTACAGTCTGTGTTAGGAGCCGTTAGACTTGTGTAACTATCACTGTGCTTGTAGGTCAGCTGAACTAACTTTGCACTTTGATGCTGAACGTGAGCTTAATTCTACTTAAACTACAAAGGGCAAGCAAAGCTTGCATGCCATGCTGTTCTGACTAAATGTAGAAAACCTAACAAGTCATACAACTTCTGTATATGTTCTTAGTGGCAAAGCTGTTAAAAAATCTGTGACCCAGGGCTATCCTATTTTCTCTTCTCTGAATTTAACATTTTCTATTTCAGCACAGGCCCACTGTAACAAGAAGGAATAGCAAAGTTTGTACTGCTGCTGCACTTGATCTATTTGCATAATGTTACAGTATGCTAGACAAAACGATCCATTATTCATTGCAAAGGAATTATCAAGTCATTCAATATATGCCAACAGTCAGAGCAAAAATATCAGTATCAAAATTTCCTTAATCCAAATCACTATTAACTTCATTATACTCTGTCACATCTTGACAAAGCTGCATTTGATTTAACAAGCTGTTTCTATCACCTAAGCAAAGAATTTTGGCAGCAGATAAACTGTAAGGGAACTCAGAAGACCCTAGAAGGGTTTTTGAAAGCTCTCATAAACACCCATACATACTGTACCATTCATTTGCTGCTATTCATTGACCATTTTATGTGATGTAAGAGCTTTAAAAGGTTGCATGCCAGGGTTCCTGTAGCAGACAAGAGTGTGCTGGTTGTTATTTAAATGGGTAACGATCACTTGAACAAGAACAGAGATGTTATATTCTAGTTGCTTATCATTTCCCTACTAACTTGCTCCTTCTTAATGTAAAGGTTGTATAGTTTTGCTGGATTGGCTTGGTAAGAAACCACAACAAATTGTTCTTTCCCCAGAACTACATCAGTCTCCTCCATTGACTTTCCACTCTCAGTTTTCCTCCAGTTTTTTTCAGGCTTTGCTACTCTGTACTTTCTCTTATTTTTCCACCACATAAATCTATCTGTTTAGTTTACTTGCAATTAACAACAGTCTATACATTTACTTGCTGCTGTTGAGCACCCAAAGCAAGCCGTATGGAAAAAGCCCTAGAGGAGTGCTATGAAGGTGCTATTTGCACAATGACCACATCATATCTTACTGCTTGTTACTGCTGTGGAATTCCCCTGGCAATAGCTGCCCCTTAGTCAAGTGACAGAAAGACATGAAAATCCTCTCTTTCCAGGGACAAGCACAGAGTATTCCTCATCTCTGGGTGTCAGCTGCAGTTTTGGTCTCTGACATACACTGTACAGAATTTAGCAACTGATAGGCAGAAGCCAATCTCCCTAGCCAGAAGGGTTTATGTTCTAATTGCACCAATTCGTTCTGATAACATTGAAAATAATACAGGATAGTTAAAGAAGTGTTCAGGATCGAAAGCATTTGTGATCCAGTGACACCTATGCTATAAAAAGCATCTTATTCGCTCTGGGGGAAATGGAATCTAAGTACCAGAGGCAGCTTCATACCATTAATCATTTGAAGTCACAGTGGAGTCCTGTATTTATCTAATTTAGAAAGTGTTCAGTGAGGGAAACTTTATTTTGACTGAAGAGTATTAAGGGATGGGATTCAGATGTGTAAGGCATTCAGTGCCATTTTAGATACACTGTGCTGCCTGAGACATTTGCAGTGAGCTGGGGGATATAACACGGGATCTACAGGAGATATCTAAACATACACTAAATGCACAGTGATTGAAGGCAGTCAGAAATCGGGAAAAAGTTTTGTTAAAAAAGGTGTTTTAGGGCAAATGAAGACATGCTTAGTTAAGGAATCTCCTCCTGTTTCACTGCCTGTAGGGCTCACCACTGTAGAGCCTGGCAGACCAAGCTATTTCTGCTTAGCAGCTTGAACTCCCTCAAGTTACATAGTGGTACAAAAAATGAGAACCCACTCACTCTGAGCTAGGAGAACTCAAACTACCTTCCAGGTTTATGAACAAACACTAGGAAGTCATTCAGTAATTTTGTAGCTTTGGTTCACAAACAGGCCTGTTGGTTGCTCTTAAGGAAGTCCATCAGACTCACTGAAGACTTCTTTTCAGAAGTTGTCAATATAAAATAAGTTAATAAGTCACACTGCCAGCATTATCTATTTCTGTTTGTACCAAACAGGACAGACAAATAATCCTTTTTTTGTGTGAACTGAGCAAACCCAGGCAAGGCAAGAGAGGGATTCACACAGCCATATGTAATGATAACCTATGGGTATTACAAGGATGCTTAAGGCTAGAATTATGACTCTCAGTAAGGCTGGAGTACAACTTGGGAGCCTGATTATGATCAAGTATGAGACAGAAGAGTTTGATCATTTCACAGGGTAACTGATAGCATGCGGTGGCAAAGAGGAGGGGGATGGACATTAAACGAAACAGATGAAAAAGCACTGCATTCAAATGTACGAGTATTATGCCCACACTGCAGGAGACAGCAGGAGGCAGTGAATCATCCAACATTTAAATCAACACCCCCTTAAAACAAAATGTATTCAGCTCAACGTGGGTATCTACAGCGGGCTCCAAAAACTCTGACAATGCGTGGCACAGGTTACTCACATCTCACTCTGCCCATAATGCAGCCACCATTTAGTAAGTAACTTGATTCAGAGGCATGGAGACTTTCTGGTGAATCATAAAATGCTCAGTATCTCATTTAAGGGCTTTCTGTTACCACTGTAGTGATAATTTTCTGTAGAAAAGGGCTTTCAGGGACAGAATGATGGTGGGATGGGTGGTAGAGAGAAAAATGAGAAAGGAGAAATAAATTCAAGGGTCCTGGAAATGGACAGTGAAAGTGCCCTGGAAACAGCATGTATGTTTGCTCCACTTTTTTTTTTTTCTTTAAAGAAGAAAATATTGAAGAGACATTAATCAGATTGTTAAAAACCTGGCAGAATAAATGTGTCAACAAAACTCCTTTTTTACCCGCATTCTATTAAAACACATTGAAGGATTTCTATGGAAACAGTAGGCTGTTACAATGGGAAATACCCAGCATAACTGAAAATGTCAATCTTCCTTTCAGCAGTGAACTGGCCATAAATAGAGATTCAGTGGAGCAAAATTGGTATCACTTGGAAGCAGAGCTTCAAGTGCATCAACAAAGGAATACTTACAGTCCAAGACAAAGCATGTGATTGCCTCTGTGAGAAGCAATAGCACCATGTTAGCAATAAAATATTTAATTAGACTGTCTTTTATTTCTGAAGAGTGTATTTGGAGATATCAGAATATAGCATCTATTTGAATGTACCAGAATGGTCCCTGCTTCTAATATTTGTGCACTAGGAGATAACTCCTAAGCACAGAACAAGAAGGAGAGCTCACAGATTGCCCACTTTATTTATTTATTTTATAACTGATGACATCACACAATCAGCAATATTGCTTCTGCCTTATCTACTACCCACTCATGCCTTCTCTTTCACCACACCATTCTCAATGTCATATTTAATTAACTCTTCAAGCGCCTTTCCTAGTGCCCAGAATAGATGATCCTGCATGGATTCAAAACCAAAACCTTAAAACCACACCGTATTCTTTAAAACTGCATAAATCAGGAAAGAGCTCTTGCTCTTTTTAGAAGACCCTCAGCTATGCACACTCCCCTCCCACACTCTTCCCACACACACAGATCGTATGACAGGAATAGCTGTTTCCTAAAGCATGAAATATTATGAAGGTTCTTTTTAAATCTTAGATTGTTAACCTCACTTAAATCTTTAAATCTCTAAATAAAATTAAAATGTCGTGGTCACAGTTTGCAATACATGAGGTGTACTCCAAAAGTAATGCCTCTTATTTTATTATGTTGGCCCACAACATCAGAGGTGGATGTTGGTGGTATGGCAATAGGGGGTAAACCTTCCCACCAATATTTCATTACATTTTGTTGCTATGTGAGAGATGGCAGCAGAGGGGCAGTCTGACAAAATGGAGTCTGATATGGAAGTGTGTATGAAGCAAAAAGGAGTCACTGAATTCCTCCATGCAGAAAAAATGGCATCCATTCACATTCATTGATGCTTGCTGAACGTTAATGGAGACCAAGCAGTGGCTGTGAGCACAGTGAGGAGGTGGGTGGTGCGTTTCAGCAGTGGTGACAGTGACAGTGGGTCACCTCCGCATGGACAAATTTTTGGGAGCACAGCACATATGCTCTTGTTCATCGCTGATAAAAATGCACTGTTTATGGTGGTGACTGTGTTGAAAAATAGTGTTTTGTAGCTGAGAATTTGTTCTGTCAAATGGTGTTAATGTGCTCCTTGTATCTGGTGTAGTTTCTATAGAATTAAATAGGAGGCATTACTTTTGGAGCAACCTATGTACACTTCTGCTTTTCTCATGCGGAGAAAATAAGCACTCCTTCAGTACTCAACTTGTTTAGCAATGTATTTGTGGAGAACATTGGTTCTTATGCACTTCCAGTAATTTCCAATTAACAACACAGGTTTCAAAATGGTGGCAGAATCTCTTTTTCTATATCTCCTGAAAGGATACAAAGAAGCATAGAGATGTCATAAACATATTTTTCATGACTGCTTCTTAATTTCTGTCTCTGAAATCCTGGAGGGCCAGGCCACTTGCTGATTTTGCAAGTGATTTTGACAAGTTGGGGTCAAGGAAGTGGTGGCAAGCGGCATCCTGGGTAAGATCAGGCAGTGATTCACAGGTGATGTATTGGGTAGAAACTACTGGCCTTGACTACCATAAACCTGTTGTGTTAGATTGGTATCACTGCCTCCATGAGTCATCAAAAAAATGAATTTCTGTCAAATACTAATAAAAATGCCTTTCCCCCCCCCCCCCTTTCATATTACCCTAAGAATGGAATGCTTTTCACATGTGGACGATGAAATCTGGAGGGCCATGACATAACTTGAACAAAACATTGCCTGTTGCTTCTGATTGTTATTTGTTGACAAATCCACTTAATTTAATGTGCCAAAGTAATAACAAGATGGAATTTAAGATAAGCATTCCAGAACATATTATTTAGGAATTCTGTGGGCAGTATGGTGTTTCATGCACTGTGTTGCCTGTTGTATCAGCGATGAGTTCATGACTAAATACCTTTTGGGCATTTGCCAAACTGATGGAATTGTGAAAGGCTAAGGACTGCAAGAGTGATGGCCTGAAACTACAGAGCCCAGCAATGCAGAAGGGCTTCACTAGATCAGCAGAGGATTTCTCGGTACCCATCAGGAAATTATGCAATTACACCCGATTAGTGTTAAACTCATGTGGACACGCAGGGACTGAATAAACTCCACACAATCACAATGCAAAGAATGAGAGTACTACACTACAATACCTTCCAAAAAAAACCTGTTTGTTTGAGAATGCTTTGAACGGGGTACTCCAAGTATAACCCATCTTCACATAACTAGTCTGCTTTTAAAACTTTAGTTGCTTTCTGATAATCATTTGGAAACACAAAGATTTTTAAAAGTATATTCATCAGC
This sequence comes from Numida meleagris, assembly GCF_002078875.1. Classification (NCBI taxonomy): domain Eukaryota; kingdom Metazoa; phylum Chordata; class Aves; order Galliformes; family Numididae; genus Numida; species Numida meleagris. The sequence continues at coordinate 50,688,561 of NC_034410.1, read as the reverse complement.
GAATCTTAAAACTAGTACAACGAGTCAGTAAAAACAAACAAACAACAACAGTAAGATCACTTGCAGCTACGTTATTTCTTTTTCTCTTTTCTTTCTTTTTTTTTTTAAATAAGTAAATCATATCATGACTACATTAGGAAAACAGAGCAAATATGAAGTGTGAGGTATTTTTTGAATAGTATTTTCACTGCATAAAGTGCTTCATAATGTACAAGAAAGTAAAATCATTAAGATTTTTTTTCCAGAAAAGAAAGAAGAAAACATATGCCATTTTATCATCGCTAGAAATGTCAGGAATTTTTGAAAGTTTCAGGTAGAGAAATGAATTTCTGCATTAAAGCGAACACCAGATTCTCGACGTGCTACACACTACTCCATCAGGTCCAGTCATTCTTGTAAACTAGCACTGGGTGAATAATTGGTCACTAATGCTAATCACATTGTTCCTGAGATGACAGTATGTCAGTGCTCTTGACATCAGAAGGCTAACTTTGTTACATTATTTTGTTCTGTTTTGTTTTCTTGGCAATATTACCAGAAAAGGAAGGGTCTGAATGAATGAGATAGGACAGGCTACCTCTTGGATTTCCATGTGTATGGATGCACTGATACATCATATGGGTTAAAACTGCCTGATTAAAGCTTAGAATTATTTTCTAAAATTGTCAACCTGACCTGTTTCCCAAACCCAAACAATTGCTGCTTTTAAAATGGCATTTTGGCAAATGTGTTTCACTCTTAAAATTCAAAAGCATTATCTTTTTTTTTTTATTTAATCCTGAAGAACATGATCTGTTTTGAATTCTACTAATTTTCTTGTTAATACCAAAATGTACAACTGAGGTGGAGATGCTGAGCAAAAGTCCTTGATTACACCAATAACTTTCGTATGGGTAAATGAAAATTAGTTAAAATCTGTGAGAAAGAGAAAAAAAGCAATTAAATGCCTTGTGAAAAAGATTTCTTTGAAGTACTTAGGACTGAAGTCAGTTTGAGAGATACATTTAAGTCATTGTCATGCATCTGAACTAATGAATCCTGCTTACTACAGATGTGTCCCTCTTGTCCCCCCTAAGTTCCTTCACTGCATTAACCCACTTCCCTCCCATTTTCTCTCTTCCAGCTCAGATGGTGCAGCCCATCCACCAGAGAGGACGTGTCCTACTGCCTGTCCAGCATGGTGCCAGGGCCTGAGAGCCCTGCAGACAGAGCCTGCAGTGCCTGCTCCTCCTGCTTCATCATCAGTGTGCCTGTCTGCAAGGCCGGCTGCCCAACTCAGCTGATTACACTCCCAAATCTGCACAGATAGTTTCATCTCTGAGAACTTGATTTCCCTGCCAAGCCTGGCCAGATGTACAGGAAGGATAAAGGATAGGGGAGCAAGAAGTGGAGAAATTTGAAGACTGACAGATACAGACAGACCAGGTACTTAATTCTCGTCTTCTCACAAGGATATGCAAATTAAAATAAAAATCAGAAATCTAGAACAGTGAGGGGGTGGATCAGAAGATGTTGTAATACATATTACTCAGACCATAGTCCAATGGGTACATAGCTGTAACACAGCAGAACTGAAACACATTTAATAAGCCCTCGCCCCTCATCTAACAAAAAAAATAAATAAATAAGTGTGAATATAAGGTAATTCCTTGCTATCTGGTTCAGTAAGAAGGCATCCACTGTAGCCCTAACAGTTAGCTTTCTACGATTTTAAGTCACTAATAAAAGATTTCAATATTACTTGAAATACCTTAAGACTTGAACCTGTTTCAAATACAGCTTGTGGTAAGGAATATTAATCAGGATGTAGCTGACTGATGTAATGACTATCATGGGAGATGGGATTTGGTAAAAAGAGTTAATTGGAGTTCAGCATGGAACTGGGGCATGATCTGAAATCTCGCTGCAATAATTCCAAAGCTTTTTGTGCATACATATGTGAAACCCTTGATGGCAGCTTTTCCTTGGGAAGTGTCCCTTTCATCATCCTAACACACTGTGCAGGAACCAATTAAAGTTCAGTGCAGTGTTCACCAGAGATGAAATTCTGGTATAAACTCCTCCAGACTCTCTTAAAAAATCTGGGACCAGTTCTCTCTTTGCCTATTAGGTTCACATCAGGCTTTCCTTCCTCGGTAAACATCCTCAGTGGTGTGCTTCGTAACCCAATAAAAAAAAAAAGAATAATTCCAGCCTGTTTGCATGCGCATTGGAGAGCACTGAGCATGGGAATGTTGGAATGAAAAACTGAGAGCATGAAGCAAGACTATGAGAGGAGTGGCTATGCAAAAATACCAAAATCCAATTTACCAGATGGTGTCAGAAGTAGAAAACGGAGGGAAGGAGAAAAGGGAAAAATATTCCCCACCAGGGTTTTCCTGAAGATCTCATGCTGCTGCTAACAAGAAAATTGCAAAATTCCAGAGGATCAGTGCAGAATTCATACTGTTTTTGCCAATAGGAATGTGAATACTTGTCCATGGGAAGGGCACATACGCTTATCTCAGAGCAAGTGTTACACTGGCATTTTCAAACCATCTACCCCCTCATAAGGTAAGTTAAACAATGTGAATGAAAAACAAACAAACATTTAAAAGCCTGATGATAAGAACACAAAGTGTTTTTCTAAAACTTTTTGGTCTCATTTTGTTTGTTCACAGCTAGTGGCTTTCTTGTTTTCACATAGGGGCTACTGCTACTGTAAAAGCCATTTATAATTTTATCAAAATTTTAATAAAAGTAACTAAACACTCAAATCTCCCAAACTCTTTCAGTTATATTCCAGGGAGGGAGACACTTTTCTTAATTGCACTCAAGTGACTTAGCCAACATCAACTGTTTTTGTAACACTGGCCCCATTGTTGGTGATAATAAGACTAGGAGAGAGACCTTGGGAGGTAAACCACATATTTATTTGGTCTTTAAGATTTACTGTGGTGTTGGTTACTGTGTGATCTTTGTGAAACTCAAGGATGCAAAATGCAGTGTTTACATAGACCATGGCCAGCAGCCTGGACATGGCTTTCCCACTGTTATTTCTGGGAAACAAGACGCTTCTTGCACTCAGGTGTTTGGCCCCTGGTCCTGCAGTCCTGAGAATGTGTTTGGTGCTCAACTTCTCAGCTTATTTTCTTGGGTTGGATTCAGCATGGTCTAGAAGTGGTACTGAACAGACTGCCAACTATGTTCAGGGGAGCTTGTCAAGTCCTGATGATACAATAGCCCTGAGCCAATTTACCTGTCTGTTGGACACAGGAGAACTGGGCAGGTACCCACAAGAGAGACTGTGACTGCCCCAGGAATAATCTGTGGGGGAATAGGAGAGTTGTTGTTGGTCTCTGATGCTCATTTCATAGTCCAAATTAACTGCAGCTTTGGAGTCAAAGCAGAAAGGTTGCTGAACAGTGGATTGTGCACCTCATATCTGTTCTGCTCCTCCCTAGCTACATGGAACTATAGCTATCCCTACCTAGAGGGACAGGGCTGCATGGGAATGTAAAGACAGAGGGAATCTCAAGCCTCCCAGCAACCACTTTTATTTTTGCAAAATAAGAATTAAGAGGTTATAGGATATCACAGATAAATGAAGTAGAAAATTTGCACACCCTGCATATTTACTGGCTTTCCCTGATCAACTTTGTGGTAGTCATTCTCTGTTTTTTCAGTGACCATAAGTGTGTAGTTTTCTGTTTTTCAGTCTCCTCATTGTACTTCTTCCAAGATACCTCTTTCAGGGAGATATTATCAAGCTTATCTAATAGTGCTTGTTGAAAACTTTATGATTCTAAAAGTATATATCCTGCAGAAAAGGAAAATATTTCAAGATTGATAACTGATGTCAATGGCATAGCTTCTTGTTTCAATCGGTGATAGATTTCTCAGACAGCTATCACTTGGACTGTATTTTCTGAGGCTCTGAAAAAATGTTTAGCCTGAATGATTCAGCCATTGTAAACACAGAGGGAGAGGAAGCACAGGGGGAAAGAGGAAAATTCCACCCAAAAAGAAAGATAAAGAACTCATTTATGTCTTACAACATAAGCTTTCTGGAAGCAGATAGAAAATAGAAGCCTAAGCTGAAAGGTGTTCCCAGTGAAGTCCTTTGATCAATGCCATTTTGCTTTGATTTGGCCTAATTACAATGATTTGAAAATCCTATTTTGTGCATATACAGTAAAATAAGTGTCACTTAGGCCTCTTGGGAAAACTCCAAGTCCAGAGAAACCCTGACTGTACACACACCACTCACACACACATATTTCTAATTCGTCAGCTTTGTGAAGAATTTAGTACGGCTATATGGTAAAGGAGGCAGGAAATAAGAATTACCTGTGAGTAGGTATGAGGCCTTGGAAACTCCTTTGTAGTACAAGATGGCTTGAGTCCAATTCCCCACCTTGATATTTCCCTGTTGTTGAGAAGGACAATTGTTTTGGGGTCGTCTCCACTTGAAGCTGATTTCTTCAAGCCCTCATTAACACACACCAACTTAGTAACAGCAGGGTTTTATGTGTGATTTAATTATCTCTGAGTACTGTTCAGAGAGTTAAAAAGTTAAGCCTGTACATCTGAATCTAAATTGGCATCTCAAAGTTTATCAGTACGCTTTAAAGATTCTTAGAATTTCTTAGGCAATCTCAGGAAATATCTTTTCTAAGCCTTATGAAATATAAGTTTGAAAACATGGACTTTTTTTTGTATGTGAACATGATTGTTTTATATTTTTTATATTTTTTATATTAAGGCAAACCAGAAAGCTCTCAACTCCATGGATATTAATAAGCATACAAAATAATAGACTGTCATGTGTATATTATTTACGTGACATAGTAGTTTCCACTGAGTCTCCCATCCCAGGAAAAAAACAGAACAAGTGCAAGTGAAATACTATAGGAATGAACACATGGCATCTGAGGAGTAATAATTTCTAAAGCAAGAAAGATGAGAGTTATTAATCAAAGTTGCTATTTAGTCTCCCTTCCTCACCCACTCCAAAATACACTTGTTGATAAACTAGTAGTGTTTTAGCATAGGGGAGAGGCTTTCAAATTTTATCACCTGATAGGATACAGAAATTGATTTTTAAGAAAGTTTAAAAGGGTTTAGGTGAATGCAAGTTTCTCCACTTTACAGCTTCTTCCAGCCTTTCCGCATGTGGAAATTCACTTGGAAAGTTCCAGAGACAGAATTTTCACCCTCCTACATATCACCTTTGCTACAGCTCACAGCTTACAGGAATGTGAGGGACAAAATCCTTACCTGACATCTGTAACTGTAGACAGCCCCAAAGGGAGCACATCTTCTTGCCTTCGGGACTGCAGGAACATGTGCCTGCTCACCCTGCCCAGTGAGACAGAGCAGGTCAGAAATATGTAGACTGAAAAATGCCTTATGAAGAAGTAGCATGCAACATCAACTTGTCTGGCCATTTGCAGCAGTGGAAAATGCTAGTGTTGAATTCTGACATTATGATTTGTTCAGTACTTAAAGCAGCCTAAGGAGGAGAAAAGAGGAGAGGCTCCCTGCTTTACTTTCCCAAGACAGTAGTAATTTGAACAATGAACGCTGACAGAAAAAAAACTTTGCTTTGGGCTTTTTGCTCATGTAAGGTTTTTGTTCTTCTAATACTAATTTTCCCATTTCATACTCGTTCATAGCAGCTTATCATCTGTTCACTACCACTTATATACCAGTACCCATCTAACCCTAAAAATAAAAGTTTCAACTATCTTTTTTTTTCCCCAGAAGATGGATTGACCAAATTTGTTTTTGATTACTAGTCTTTGAACTTATTTTATTTAAGTGTGGTCATCTTCTGAATATATCACTCTGTAAATATGTCACAGTAGGGTTTTGTGTTTACTGTTTTCAATGACTTCCAGATCAAATTTATTTGGTTTGAAACGAAAAAGTTGGTACGTGTGCTTGGTTTTGGTCTAGGGTTTGTTTTGTTTTGTTATGGGTGTGTGCAGTGGAACATGGACGGAAGCAAGACTAACCAGTATTACGCTGTCAGCCATGCCTCTGGAAGTCAGTCTGACTCCTGCCTTCCATCCATCACTCGCAAAAAAGATTTTACAACAAGGATTTCACTAACAACTCCATTTATGACATGAGAGACAGGACAGCGTGTATTTTGCTCTCCCATTGCCTGGATGGCACTTTGCTAGCAAGAGGACTGAAAAGTAATGACAGACTTTACTCTTGCAAGTGAAACATGCATATGAAAGTAGTAAAACACATAGGGAACAGATCTGTTGACTAAGAACATGCCATTTTCACACAGTCACATTTCTGTCTGTAACCACACTTTATACTCCAGGCATGGTTCTGTTTTCTTCTGCCGTGGCAGAGCAGATGTGAAGCATTTAAAATCTCCAAGCAGGACCCAACCTAAGGCTAAATGACAAAACCCTAACAACATAATCCTTAAATTTACATCCCTAGCATTTAAAAAGATCTCTAACAGGATAAAAAATCTTGATAAATGAAAATTCTCTCACTGAAAAAAAAAAAACAAAACACAGAGCCATGACTCATCTAATGGTAAGTGAGGCAGATGTCTCTATGAACTCCTATTTTGAACAATAAAAGTTTTAAAGATGCAATTTAAAAAATACCTCAACTTCCCAGCCATATTTGCCCACAATATACTGGAGGAGGAGATGATATATGTGGATTGGTTTCTGGGAAGTCTCAGCCACGTCCCTGCATGCATGTTCTTCCGTCTAGGGTGGAGACCAGCTTCTCCTGAAAGTGTCACATATTACATTTTTCTTGTAAAATGAAGCAGTGAAATAGTGGACACCTCAGAAAAAAGGCTGCATCTTGCTACAGCAAATACTCCAAAATGTGGTTTCTGCAGAAGAATAAGACGCTTTTAAGGTCCCAACAGCCATTTTTCTTGGCCAAATAAAATACCACTGGCACTGCAAATGTCCATGGTTAGTCTGTGACAGTTGCTCTTTCTCAAAGGTAATAAGCCTAGAATCTAATTTTACAACAGACCCTGGAGACATGAAACAGAAATCCAACTACCCATATTTTGCAATCGTTTCTTGGCGTGATCCATGTGGTAATTAAAAACCCTTTAATGGAAATTGCTGCCACAATTTGCAGGCTTCCTTAATCCAGCTATGGTATCTGCAGCACCTCCAGGCACCTGTCTTGTTCTCATAATACAAAATCAACAATACCATGGTAGGGCTTGAGGGGATGTCTGAAGATGATGAGAACTTCTAAAGGAATGCCAGTATGAAAACTCAGCTGGTGCTTGGCTTTTTTTTCTTCTTCTTTTTTTTTTTTTCTGTTATTGTTTTCTTATTTATCTAACCATTGTTTTACCGGGAAATACCAGGGACAAATGAGTTTTCTTTCACAAAGGCATCCAGACCAAATAATACTAAATGATTTTAGCAAAAAAGTAACTAAAACAAAAACATTTAAACACTGTAATTCTAAACATGGCCTTCAGCTACATACATGACAAGCTACAATATGCAATAAATCAGTGTGACATATATACTGATAGTAAAAACCTGATTTTTGTCATGGTAAGGACAAAGCTCTCTTGAATATTTTGAAACTTCAGACTTGAAATGATCAATTATCAACAGAGAGCTACACGGTTTTGTTGTTTTATTTTTAAAATTTGTTTGACGTTTTCTGGTTTTTGTTGTTGTTTTTTTTTTCCTAAACGAAATTTAGCCATTCACTGTTGGACTTGATAACTATTGTTTCTTTGGTTCTGAGTTCAATAATCCAACATGTTGCTTTCCAGTTTTCAGGTTCTCACCCTGTCCCATTGCCCAGTTTTCCCAACAGTACCCACGTCATGCCTTTCAAAAGGAAAAGTGCACAGTATCCTCCTGAACTAATTTTGTTTACCAGTTTTACAAAGATGGAAAAATCCAAACAATGGTGTATACTGTCTTGTGAACATAAAATTAAGAGTGTTTCTTTTGCACTGGATACAAAATTCCAGCCCCCTATTCCAAAGAGAAACTTCACCACAGCATAATTCCTGGATTTGCAGTATTCAACACAAACCTTTTTTAATACAATACCATTCTGGAGAGGTGCTTGAGCACTGGTTGGAGGGCTGGGCCCAGAGAGTGGTGGTGAATGGAGTTGAATCCAGCTGGAGACCAGTCACAAGTGGTGTTCCCCAGAGGTCAGTACTGGGGCCTGTCCTCTTCAATATCTTTACTAATGACCTGGCTGAGGGCATTGAGTGCACCCTCAGTAAGTTTGCAGATGACACCAAGTTGGCAGGAAGTGTCAATCTGCCTGGGGGTAGCAAGGCCCTACAGAGGGATCTGGACAGGCTGGATCTCTGGGCTGAAGCCAATGGGATGAAGTTCAACAAGACCAAGCGCTGGGTCCTGCACTTTGGCCGCAGCAACCCCAGGCAACATTACAGGTTTGAGGCAGAGTGGCTGGAAGACTGTGTAGAGGAAATGGACCTGGGGGTATTGGTCGACGCTAGGCTAAGCATAAGCCAGTAGCGTGCCCAGGTGGCCAAGAAGGCCAATGGCATCCTAGCTTGTATCAGAAATAGTGTTGGTAGCAGGAGCAGGGAAGTAATTGTACCTCTGTACTCAGCACTAGCGAGGCTGCACCTCGAGTACTGTGTTCAGTTTTGGGCCTCTCAGTACAAGAAAGACATCAAGGCCCTGAAGCGTGTCCAGAGAAGGGCAACGAAGCTGGTGAGGGGTCTGGAGCATGGGCCTTATGAGGAGCAGCTGAGGGAGATGGGATTGTTTATTCTGGAGAAGAGAAGGCTCAGAAGGCTCAGACCTTCTCACTCTCTACAACTACCTGAAGGGAAGTTGTAGTGAGCTGGGGTTTGGCCTCTTCTCTTGTGTGACTAGTGATATGACTAGAGAGAATGGCCTCAAGTTGCGCCAGGGGAGATTCAGGCTGGATGTTACGAAATACAACTTTTCCAAAAGAGTGGTCAGGCGCTGGAGTAGGCTGCCCAGGGAGGTGGTGGAGTCACTGACCCTGAAGGTGTTCAAGGAACATTTAGACAGTGTGTTGAGGGACATGGTTTAGTGAGAACTATTGGTGATAGGTGGACGGTTGGACTGGATGACCTTGTAGGTCTTTTCCAACCTTGTTGATTCTATGGTTCTATAGTAGGGAAAACATATATAGTAAAGAGTCACTTTCATCTGATTTTCCAGCTCATTGCACTTTTGTATACTGGTGCCAGAGCTCTCCACACTGGTTTTCTGCCCATCAGAGGGTACTGAAGTATGAAATCACAGCTCCTCATGAGGATACTTTTGCCTGTTGGGCACACTTCTGGTGCACCAGAGAAGGGGCTCAGTATGACAGAAGCCCAGGGTGCTGGGCATTAGGTCTGTTTTCAGAGGCTTTTACAGAAAGAACAGTGGAACTCAGAGAAATAGACAGTTAAAAATCAATAGCCTTCACCCGAGACTATTTATTGTTTTAAAATTCCAACAACAATAAACTTGTGATATTATTCATCTGTTAATCTGCCTCTATCTCATTTTAAGCTATGGATAAGACATAAAGCAAGCAACAAGCAATTTAACTTTTCTCAGTAGACAAATACTGTTTATCTTACCATGTAAATTTTGAAAACAGAGGATTTGAGGCAGGAAACTCAAAGCGCAACAGGTTAGATAAAGCTTTATAAGAAAATACCAAGTAGTCCACCATTAAAACAAAGGAGTGAGGAGTTGGACAAAGTGTACTTAAACTGCTAGTGTTGACTCAAAGACCAACTCACAGAAGCTCTGTAGTCATATATTGCTGTCTTACTATGATGGTGACCAGTAAAATAGGAAATTTGAAATGCTAACGTTTCCTGAAATCCAGAAATTATTTAATTTTGGTATTTGACATCTCTTTCTTTGAGTAAGGAATGTGTGAATTCATCATAGGCATTTTTGCAAACTCCCTGACACCACTATTTTAAATAAAATGTTACTGACTTCTAGTCATGATCAAAAGAGCATACAAAAATGAGAAAATCAAGACAACATGGAGAGAGAAAAAAACCTTTATAATGTAACTAGTGCACAGTGAATAGCATATAAAAGGAATATAGAGTAAAACAGGAGGATAGAGGGGATGAGAGCAATTTCTGTGAGATTAAAACTGAAAAGACATCCATGTTATCCACATATCACTGAGTCAGCATATGGTCCTTGATTAAATTCCTAAAATAACACTGACAACACTGTACTTGTTCCCTCCACCATCGTTATGACAAACAGTCTTGGCATGAACCATGACTGTGAAGTCCACCCTCAACCTGACCTGGCTTAAGCAAAGCTACAGGCACTTGAAACACTTATTCTCCACCTTATTTCCAAAATCTGCTGCCTGAACATGTGCATCCATACAAAAAGGCAGCTGCAAGCTTCTCAGTTGCGTAGGCAACACTGAACTTTGCCACCCCATGGGTTAAGTAAGAATCAGGGCAGATATACCTTGAGGCACTGGCTGAGACACGCGAACACCAGCAGCTGGAATGCATGGTTACCCATAACCAGGCCAGGCAACTCGCTCTCTTGTATGGACTTATGTTGTTCAGCAAGGACAAGGAGCAACTTGTCACCACTGTGAAATCACTGCCTCCATGAGCCTGCTTGCCTTAAACAAACTCTAAAGAAATCCTACCATATAGTTGCCCTTTTTAAGAAGTGAAGCACAGAATCTGACAGTTAAATGTGCTTTATATCAACTTTACTAACACCATCTCAGAGCAAAAAGCCTCCAATGCCTGTCTGACACCTTTAAATACATGAAAATCCCTTGCAGCCACAGCTAGTGGGGGGGGAGGAGAAAGGAACAGCATATCTTGCAGGCAGGTGCCACAGTCACCAAGCAAGACACAGCTGTAAGCTATAGTAAATGCAGTTATGCTCCTCATCACTGCCATAAGGCTCTGCCAGGACAAGGAGTGAGTGGCACTGCTCTACAGGGCTGCAGCAGCCTGGCTGCAACAGTCTCAGTGAAGCAGCCCTTAGCAGAGTTGGCCCAAAGGTAAAACACTTTCCCTATAGGTTAGAGCACACTGACCAGCTGCAGTGGCCAAGAAGCTGTTCAAATGTTATCAGCTAGTGTACCATACTGGGCATGTAGAGATTGGAAACCATAGGAAGCTCATTTCATTTCCTGCTAGACATTCATTTTGCAATACGGTAAATGAAGACAAGACTTTGCATTGCAAATGTCCCCATTTCATGAATCTGAGAACTCAAAAACAATTTGTTGAATTTTTCCTCTAAACTAGTTTTGGCTAATACTTGCATGAAAGCAAAAAGAATGATGGATAAATCATGTTACCTTAGAATAGCTATATGACAGCGGAAGTCAGAGCAGGGGAGCTGCTGCGAAGGGGTTTTCACCACCTTAACGTGATCCACACCAAGTAGTAGAGGTGGGCATGCAGTTACAACAAAACACAGGCAGGCTGATGAGTGGAAAGCTTGTCCTTGTATAAAGATTCCTTACAAAATTCAAAACAGGAAACTGAATTGCCCATAGTTTAAGAGTCTCACTACTCCCATACACGCTTGGGTTTTGATGTGGTACTGACTTAGAGGAAACCATTGCCCTAAACTTGTTTCATACATGACTACACAAAGGGGAGATTATCATCATTTCATTTGATGTTGGTAATTAAAGGTTTTGAAAAATAAAAAGAAAGACAACCCTTTCTTACAGTTTGGAGACTAAGTAAAAGCATATATATAGGTTTAAAACATATATACTTAAATCTGCAAGATTTCAGATTCTAAGCTTTTATTTCGTGTATAATTTATGTAGATATACTGTACTGTGGGTTTTTTGGTATAACTAATGTTGGGGCAGAAAGCTTTTAAAATGTAATAAAATAAAAAACAAGGCAATACCATGTGCAAAACCCACAATCCACACTGTCTTAACCCTTTGGTCCTGTACCCATCGGCCTGTAATTTATTCTAACACTATCAATTTTAACCTGTAAAGGGCCAGCATACATTTGTAAGTTTTTTTAATACCAGTTGACACAAACACATCCAATGAATGGATGATTGAGACATATGAAGAAATTATACATACTTATGAGAAAGGGGTGGCATGTGAAATGAAAAAGTAATATTCTCTAAGTGTATTTATTTATTTTATTATAAAAATCAGCATTTTTGTTTTTAATTTCTTTGCTTTGATTATTACTGCTGTCTTTGAACCTCCACAGGCACTGCATTTCTTTAACTGACTGGACATTTCTGAAATAGTACCACTATCAGGTAGATCAGATTATTGGCAAAAGCTTTGGCACCAAAGAGACTCAACAAATAAATTTCATCATGCTGACCCTGTCCTAAACAGCAACTTTATGTGGATAACCTCGTGGGAATGGAAGTTGAGAAAGAGCTATTTCAAGGCCGCCAAATCTCTGTTCAGTTCAGAATGCAATGCCATTTTTGTTTCCTTTGCTCGGAGTGCTAAAGAGTTTTTGGGATACTGTAATCCTCATAAGGTGGGGAGGGCAGTGTGGGGGGCAGCGGTTTGTGGGAGGGAGAGGAGATCCCACTCAAATTATGCCCCATTAAAAAAAAATGAAAAATAAATAAAAAGCCAAGTTTTTCATCTTGGAAATTCTCAGCCTCAGTTACGTGAGTGCAAAAAGTAATTTTTATTTGAAGAACTAACACTCACTTCTTTGTTAAGAAAACTTAGGGCACCACCCAGCAGACATGAAGTCTCCTATGTTATCAGCAAACTATTTCCTGGGTATATGTTCACCCTTTCCATGCAGCTTGCTTATTTTTTCAACCAAAAAAAAAAAAAAAAGAAAAAAAAGAAAAAGAAAATGGAAAGAAAGAAAAGGAAAAAAAAAAGCAGTGTAAGCAAATTCTATAACACCGCTGAATGATCTGTGCAGCAGCTACGATATTGATGTAATGGAAATTTCAGAGGTGTCCAACTTTGCAGAGGCAGAACTGGAGGGGTGCCAAGGGGAACCTTAATGCAGCAGTTCTGCCCAAGGTGACCAGGCTCCGCCATTCGTCATCACCAGGGAACAGCCTGTGAGAGCCAGAGGCAATGTGCTCAGCCCTGCAAAAGAGAGCAGGGTGGAAGAACGCAGGCTCCTGGCCCCAGGTTAATGGTTAACCTAACCCCTTACCCACAAATGTGTGGGTAAGCAATACAAATTTAGCAGCCATCTCTGTGGAGGAATGAGCTTAAACGATTATGCTCTCTGCCCATCTGCCTCTCCTCTCAGTTTTGGAAGATACTGGTGAGAACAGTTGGATGGGAGTGGAGGAAGGCAGGGCTCCCGAAGGTATCAGGACCCTACTGAAGTGCAGAAAGCTGAGGGTGTGGGAGGACAGTCTGGCAGTGGCTGCGCTACAAGGACACCCAAGCATCTCCCTGTGGCTCACCCCACAGCACCTCACACTTCACACCCCACTGGCAGGCACATGGGGATACTAGAGAGATGGGGAAGGCAAGAGGGAGACACAGGGCCAGCTGTGGGTGTGCAAAGGGAAGCAGAGGCACTGCAGGTGGGGGAGGGCCAAGGGGAAGGGAGCTAGGTGCCCAGTGCACTGAGGTGATGCTGGTCAGCCAGTGCTTCCACCCTCCCAAATCACTGTCTAGCAGCATAACCCCACAGCTTGCTATAAACTCCTGCATGTGAACCTCCTTATTCCCTGGGAAAGACAGACAGAAAGGCCACATCTGCTATTAGTAAGGCACCAAAGTCCCCTTTACCAGCTTTAGGCTGAGCCTGGCAGTGTGATAGAGCTGGGTCCTGAGGGGCCAGGTCGAGCCTGGTGGTGTAATGGAGCAGAGCCTTGTTGAGAAGCCAGGCCAAGCCTGGTGCTTTGACAGAGCTGGGTTTCACCAATGGGCCAGGACAAACCAGGTGTGACAGTGCCAGGCCTCTCCAAGGGGCCAAGGTGAGCCACGTGGTGTGACAGAGCTGGGCCTCACCAAGGAGCCAGGACGATTCTGGTGCTCTGATGGAACTGGACTTTGCTGAGGGGCCAGTGTGATGCGGCTGGGCCTCAACAAGGGGCCTGGCTCAGGCGTCAGTGAGCTGCACAGCGCCATGCGGCACTAACAGAGATAGTAATGCAAAAAGCAGGCAGTGCACAACTTCCTCAACTGTGCTAGTTTGACACTTACTTTTTTTTTGGGGGGGGGGAGAAAGATGAAGATGATCTTTGTTTCCCTGCTACTTAAACTAAATCTTCAGTAGAAATTTGGACTTCTTTTAAAATACAATGCACCTTTTCATGAAGCTGTCCTCGGAAATGAGCCATACCAGTGTTGCTGTATACATATATCAAGTTGTAGTACAGTTTGTAAGGTATGTTAGTTTCGAAAGAATTGGAAGGAGAGATGAAGTTACCTTATGAGAGGAAGCTTTTTTTTTAACTAGAGAGTCTATGGATTTTACAGATTTTACTAGCAGCAGCCAGCTGTACTAGTTCTATTTCATCAGGCCAGTGCTTTAAACACACCTTTACGTTTTACAACCATTTTTTGTCCTTGAGAAAGTCAGGTGTCCATGGCTAGTTGTAGCCAAACATTTAACCATCACCCTATTCAAATGAACCAAAAACAAAGGGCTGTTGTGATAGTATAAATGCTTCCCTCTTGGGCCAGCATTTGCAGTTTCACTCTGTCTCTCAGTTCATTGCCCTAGTAAGGATCTAGCAGCCATTGAACAGAGTCTAACATTTAAGACAGCTTACAAATGCCAAGTTAGCTTTACTTGCACACTTAGTGAAAGAAGAACCTAGGCATTTTGCCATTGTAAAGTGAAGTAGCAGAACAAAACAAAAACAGAGTTTTAAAGTTTATCTGCTGGAAACCTTCTGAACCCTCAACACTGCCTTTGCATTTCAGGGCTTTTTTAAGCTGTCCTTGTCAGGCTAGAGAGATCTCCATAAAGTTCAAGAAAATACCCCCTGAAGTTTGATTTCATAAGACCCCAAGATACGAGAAGGCCACAGATCTCAGGTTTTAAAGAAACAACGACATCAAAAGACTAAACAAGTGAAAGAAAAGAAGACTGGGATCAGAAGATGAGCTCTGGCGTAAAACTGCAGTAGTTTACATTTTTTAAATATCAGGAAAAACCTTCAGTTACGAGAGTTATTTTCAAGGTTTTTTTTATAGCCCCTCAGCCTCTCTAGGAGAGATTTTTCCACTTTGCTTTCTATAGGCAATGATTTTTCCCCACAACTATTTACTCTTTCACTTGGTCTTCAGTAAAATGTCAGCAAAAAATTGTCATTTGGTATCTGTAAAAGATAATGCAGGTAGAAAGGGGAATGCTGAAATCCAGTACCTCCCAATAAAAGCCTACCGTACTATCAACACCTGATAAACTTCCTTTTCTCTGTTAGAAACCTGACCTTGTAAATACAGTTACTAGGATAATGGTAAGGGAATACCTATCCAGCATGGTTGGGTAAATTATCAGCAGGTCTTCCTCTCAAAAGGCTGAAGTTTTTTGGAAAGCAGATACCTGCCCCAATTCTGCAGTGGCACCTTTAAGAAACTTTTCTCTGGATCTCTGCATGAAGTGGGTGATGTTGCCAGAGACTTACACGAGGTCGTGTTCTGAAGTGCTGGGCAGGAAGCAGCAATGAGGTCTGTCCAGGCATTCATCCTGAACAAAGCACTTTGAAAGAAGTCACCTTTACTTAGCTTTCTCAGCACATCACACACTTCACATACACATACAGCATTCAGTTTGTCTTTTCAGTTTGGAAATAGATTCTCATCAAAACTTCACTTTGATGTCTTTGATGCACTTTTGAGTCTAAGCTTTGAGGTGAATGTGTTATTATGTATAAATTATGTTATATGTAAATATGATTTAAAGAATAAGTTAAGGAACTGCTAGGTAACATTCGAAAATTCATGTTGCATGAGAAAGCAACATGCTGTTTTGCTGTATCTTTGCAGTGCATGCTTGCATTTTAGTTAACCATTCAAGTAACTCTTGCTCATCAGCCTGTTTTTTTGTTTTTTTGACTGAACCTGCAAATCCTATGAAAAGAAAGGAACAGCTCTTGGGGCAAACCTTGGCAATCCAAACCAGCTCATGCTGCTCTTGTTTGTGTAAATAGGTTAATCTCAAAAATGTAGTGTAAGTAGCATTTCACAAATATGAGAAAAGTGCTGGACTAAAATCTAGCAATATAGTAAACAACTACAACAACAAAGACTCATGGAGATTAATTGAGGAAAGAATTATCTTCAAAAGAGTATTTAAAAAAAATTTACCTCAGTCACATGAATAGTCACACTGTAGTCACAGGAATCACCTGCATCAGTAAGAAAAGCAGGATTTGGTCCTGAAGGAATCAGCTAAACTCCAAGCTGTCGACCTAAATTCTACGTGTAATTTAAGTTGGGCACTAACACTGTGTTGTTTCAACAGAGGCTGTTTCACATTGCAGAAATGTCTGGACCACAACAATGTCACTTGTAGACAACTTCTGCTTTTTATATTCTTTAGAACTTTTCAGGAGGAAAAGTGCTTTTAAAAACTTTTAAAATTGTTTTTATAAGCTTTAAATTGCATTGAGGTCTCACAAATAGGACTTTGTGATACATATCTTGAATATGATAAATGACCACCAGAAAATTAAGTCTACTGTTACAACACAGCCAAACCTGATTTGATGTAAGATCATGAACCATAACATACACATTCAATCCTCCAAACAATGTTCTGAAATCCAAAATAACTCCAAAAGTATTTTCATCTTACATAAATGTATTTATAGATCAGAATTTAAAGTGTGGGAGTTAATCTATTCAAAGACTGTAAGTAATATACCTGCTTCACAATAAACTTTAAAATGTCCCTTGGAGTTTCCCCTGGCCTATTCTTTTTGCATAGACATCCCAGTATCTTTTCTACCTTCTGAGCATGTTCCTTACATAGTATGATTATATCTACTTTGCTTTTATCAGTGTTTCTTTGAAGACCATCATGAGTAAATGAGAAAGATTACACATCCTTATCAGCTTTAACACGAGGTGTTGTAACACTCACTGACAGAGGACAAATGTTAATAAATATTTATCAAACCCTTGTATTAGTCCCACATCTCTACCACCTATGTTGGGGAGCTCCTGCAAAAGTGAGGGTGGTTGGAGACAGTATTAGAGTACTGGCATTTTTCTTTCTTTCCCCAAGACCGGAGCGAAAGCCTGGCTCAGGCTTGTTGTGGAAGATTACAAGGTTAGGAAACTCTTAAACTGGACATACATAAGTCCATAGGGCTGGAAGGCTGCATCTACAAATGCATGTCATGAAGACTGAGAGAGAGTAAATGTCACTTCTGTCGCCAAGAAGAAAGATCCAGGGAACTACGTGCCAGTCAACTTCACTTCTGACCCTGGAAAAGTGGTGGAGAAAATCTTCCTGGAAAGTATTTCCAAGCACATGGAAGACAAGGTGACTGGGAGTAGTCAGCATGGATTCATGAAGGGGAAATCATGTTTGATCAAACACATAGCTTTTCATAATGAGGCAACAAGTCTGGTGGATGAGGGAACACCTGTGGATGTTGTCCATGTCGACTTTAGTGAAGCATGTGACAGTCTCCCATAACAAAATTCTGGTTAGATAAGGAGACACTGACGTGAACTAAAAGCTGGCTGAATTGCCAGGCCAAGGGTTGTGACCAGTGGCACAAAGTCCACTTGGAGTCAGGTCCCTAACAGTGTGCTTCATGGGTCAATACTGGGATCAACACTGTTAAAAATTTGCATCAATGACCTGGAGACTGGGACAGAGTGCATCCTCAGCAAATCCACAGATTATATGAACTCAGGAGGAAGTTGTGCTGCCTTTCAGAGGAACCTTAACAAGATGGACAAATGAACTTATAGGAATCATGATTTCACCTTGGGAAAATCTGAAGTCCTGCCTCTAGAGAATAAACCCATGTACCTGTACATGCTGGGGGATAACCAGCTGGAAAGCAGTTGCTGAGATGGACCTGCAGGGTTGCAGCAAAGAAGGGCAAGAGCATCCTGGGCTGTGCAAGAAAAAGTGTTGCCAGAAAGCTGAGGAAGGTGATCCCTTCCCTCTGAGCAGCACTGGGGAGGCCACATTTGGAGTTGTGGGTCCAGTCCTGGGCTCCCTAGCACAGGCATGATATGTAGGTGTGGGAGAGAGATGAATAAGGGGCTGGAGTATCTTTCATATGCGAAAGGGAAGAAAGAGCTGAGACTGCACAGCCTAGAGGAGGCTCCAGGGATAATCTATCAATTTCTGTTGAAATACCCTCCCTGAAAGAAGGGTGCAAAGAGGATGGAGCCTGTCTCTTTTCAGTGGTGTCCAATGACTGGACAAGAGGCAATGGGAACAAACTGGAAAATCTGTCACTTTAGTATGCCAGATACTAGAACGATTAACTCATTCGACACATAGCTGCCTTTCTCTCCATTTTCCCTTCACCAAATCTTACCTTTTTTCTCCTCAGTCAAAATTCTTCTTAGAAATCTGACAAATTTGTGGTACAGAATTATGGATTCATACTTACTCAAAGTTACCCAGTACTCTGAAGGCAATGCAGTTGCATGGAGCATATGCATACATTCAAGCATTGCTATTTAGAATAGACCAGCTCCCATTTCTCCATGAAAAGATGAGTTTCCACTGAATTCAAAATGACCCCGGAGGTGAGCAGCACTGAAAACTAACCAGTAAAATGAACAAAGAGACTGCTTTTATAGCTGGATTTCTTCAGACAGCTTTTTAAGAGATCCCAAAGGCAAAGAAACAAAATAATTTATATGCAACGAGAAGCAAATAATGTGCATCTATTGATAAAGCAACACTGTAGGACAAGAATTTAAAACTTCCTTTGAAATATCAAGTAGACAAAAGCCTTTAGAAAGAGCTAAAAAAATCCTAATTATAAAGGCCATAGGAATCACTTAGTAATTCTTGCTTTTCAGCAATCTTCTTTATAAGGTATCAGTTCTGAGGCATGCTATACCCAAGAAGTAATATGCTAAATATTTGCACTGTTTCCCGAATTTTCTACATACCAAAAACTATCCACTACTACCAGATGAAATATACAACATATTTTGCACATTGTGTCTTTTGATACTTATTTAACTGGATGTAAGACAAATTTTAATTCTGATTTTTTTATTATTATAACTGTTTCTATATATTTAGGAAAAATAAAAACAAAAACAAAAGAAAGCAACCCTCCAGCAAACAAAAGCAGTTATGGCACACATACTTCAATATCACAGTACAGATTATGATGTAAAATCCACTGCAAACCATAGACTCTAATACTATCAAGTGTAGCTAGTAACAAAAAAATATTTTCTTAAAAGGAAATAATGATAATGTGAATGATCTCATATGGCACTGGTCTTCTGGAGCAAATAAAGTCAGGAAACAGCAGGTGGTAAGCAGGATGCAGCCATATGCATTTACAGTCAGGTGCAGGTTTACAATACTGTGAAGTCCTCAGTGCAGGAGAGATGTGGACCTGCATGTCCAGAGGATGGCCACAAAAATCACCCAAGGGATGGAACACCTCCCCTATGAGTACAGGCTGAGAGAGCTGGGGCTGTTCAGCCTGGGGAAGAGAAGGCTCTGGGGGGACCTGACAGCAGCCTTTCAGTATCTAAAAGGGGGCTTATAGGAAGGAAGGGGACAGACTCTTTAGCGGGGCCTGTGGTGATAGGACAAGGGGAAATGGCTTCAAACTAAAAGAGGGGAGATTTAGATTTGATATAAAGAAGATGCTTTTTACAGTAAGAGTGGTGAGCTGCTGGAACATGTTGCTCAGAGTGATAGGAGCCCCATCTTTGGAGACATTCAAGGTCAGGCTGGATGGGGCTATGAGCAACCTGATCTAGCTGTGGATGTTCCTGTTCATTGCAGGGGAGTTGGACTAAATGACCTTCAAGGGACCCTTCCAACTCAAATGATTCTAATATTCTGTTATTCTAAGAAGTACAGTCATCAGTTTCTGTTTGATACATGTGTTTTCCCTAATCTGTTTTAGAAATAAGTAGTAATAAATATATAAGGCAAAAAATCTGTTTTGATGTATTTGGCTATAGTATTGATGTTGGAATCCATTCATAGAGACAACTGTATCTACAGCAATGAGATCCATTGTTTTATTATGTCTTGCAAGGACAGCATGGCTAGACATGGCAAAATTAATGTTCCTTTTCCTCCTAATACCCCTTATAAACTGACATGTCTCAATACCCAAAAATAACATCCAAGGAAAGAGACCACCAAGAGAGATCTTTTGGGTACTTTTGATGCTTCTTGGTGTTGAAGAACTTATCTTCTTGAGAAGGTCAGAGTTCCTGGATTCAAAATGGTATCAGGTAGGTTGCTTTCAGTTATACAACACCCTTTTTCTGTATTATTAGCATAAAACATTACAGGTTGGCAATCTCAAAAAATAGTGCAGGTGGCAAATGGTTCAGTGAAATAGGCTTTAATGGAAAAAGTGGAGCAAATTTATTAAAGCTGAAACACACGGTGGGAGCATGCCAGTTATCATCAGATTTTCTTAGGAAAAATCAGCCTTGGAGCCCCAGTGTGATGCTGTGATCCAAAGTGGGGTGAGGATCTGAGACAGCCAGCAGCTCACAGGTGGTTACACTGCTCACTGGGGACGTGGGACCTTCAGAGTTACTTTTCAGATAGTTACTCACATCCCACATAAGGCTCTTAAAATCAGACCATCCTGGAGGCTTGTGCTCTTGGTGCAGCTTCCCTGCTTTGCATCCCTGCTGTAGATGAGCTAGCATGAGTAGATGAGCTCCCATAGCTGCAAAGAGGAGCCTGGGAGAGATTCACCCTGGAATAGCCCTCATGAGACTTTGGGAAGATAGCACAGAACTGAATGTGTGCCCAGAGCACAGGGGTGTTGGCTGGTCTGCATGTTTCTGCTAGTGCACAAGTACACCCACGCTCTCTCTGCAAGATGGAAAACTTTAGAAGTTGCTTTTTCCCCCCACTATGGAATAGGAACATTTTTGATTACATGAAAAGTTTTTTTCAGAACAGAAATTGTATTTGCTAAGCTCTCAATGTTACTATTGCAATGGATAAGGCCAGTAGAGCTAAACCTTCTTTACAGCTAACACAATTTTCACTGGAAAGTATGATCTGTACAAATGGCTCTTACTCCTATGACTAGCTCCAGTGTAATCTGTGGTACTACATTCCTCAGTGAGGACAGTTTTTGCAAGCAATGGAAAGAGGAATGGGGCCCAATGTGTATGTTGTGTACGTGCAGCCAGAACTATATAACAATCATGATTTGCAAACAAAAGTAATCAATTATCATTACCCCAAAATGAGTAACTTCTGATGAAGTTAATAAAAAGTCACTCCTACTTCACTGAACGTTCTTTATTTTGTAAGGAGCTGTACTGAATTTCTTTTCAGCTTGTCTGAAGAAAGAATTTAAATAGTAACTCCTCTTTGCTCACTGCTGCTGCTATTACATCAGAAAATGTATGCTTTGCCTGTTTATATGGTTCAGCAGACAGAAATACTGAAAAAACTCCATTCAAAGAGCAATCTTGTGTTGGCAGGAAAATTGACAAGATGACCTAACTGGTCTTTTCCATCTCTAATTTCCATGAGTCTACTACTCCCATGGGGAAAAATAACTTGTAATCAAACTTATTATAGAAGAAAATATCACAGTAAAAATAGTTACAGAAAATAGCCCACCACCAACTTGATCTAAGATATGAATATTTTTATTCTTGACAGTTGCTTAATCCTAACTGAGAAAAACATGTTCCCATATTCAGTACAACGGTCAAAAAATCTCAGATAAGAGTGGAAACCAAATGAGAAAGTTACTAAGAAATTGTCAAATTCAAAGGAAGTTTAAGAGTAATTCTATCAAGCCTCTATTTACCTCCAGAATGCATTTTTTGCCTTCTTGAAAAATAAATGCATTTTGTAGAAACATGAAAGTTAAAGAATAAAGAAACAGCTATTTGCACTTCTCAAACACACTATCTCTTTTAGTTTAGGGACAGCATAGCATCACTACTACTAATTCTGTCTTTTCATCAGTTCATACCAATTTTAAAAGGCAAAGCAACCAAACAGCAGAAAATATCTAAAATATCATCTTTGACTCAAACATTTAATCAGGAACCTGCATTCAGAAATGCAAAAGGCCCACAGAAGGTCTTCCAAAGCTGGACCTGTCATTAGGATCACTGCCACCAGTAGTTACATTCAATATTTTATTTAATTTCTGACTTGAGGACAGTGAACGATGAATGCACATCTGAGAATCTACTGAGAACATTTACCTACTTTGACTCTATCAGTGAAAAAGCTTCCTTCAGTGAATTCACATTAAACATTAGAAAACAGTAAGTTTTTATTATTTGGCTCAAAATAACATTTTTCTCTCGTTCTCAAATTTCTAAGTACAATGGGTGAAATAGGAGCTGAAGTCTTAAAATAATTACAGCATCGTATTACTCAAAATCTAACAGACTTATAATTACCTGAGGTAACCAGAGCAATCACACATTTATGATATTAAAAAAAAGTTTCTAAATGATAATATGGAAAAAAAAATTACACCAAGTTTTCTTGCACATTTCTACATGTGGTGGATAATGGCCCCAAACTCTCCACTGGTGAGGAAGGAAAAAAACTGGAGCCCTGAGATATTGTAATTTGATACTTAATCTGTGCCTCTCTTTATGTTTTAGGAAAACCTGGATACAGATCTATTCAAGTCTGGAACCACATCTGATTTATAGAGCACAGGATTACATCTCATACCACCCACAATGGCAATAAACCTTGGACATCATTGCTAGTGAAATGCAATTCCTGTTGACTAAAAGGTGACTTCAGGGCAGCACATGTTGACCATTCTTATTGTTTATTCAGTTTGTACCTTTCTATATTCTCACCTCCACTACTTCTATGTTCCTCCTATTCCAGATCTGAATCTCTTTTTTCCGTATGGCAGCAAAAGAAATGGTGTCTGTCTTGCTCCATCCTAATTATGGCCTTGGTTGTCAGTTATAATCTCAACTCCAATCAAGTTATATTCTCCAAGAGAAAATAAACCCTGATTTTCTATAATGCAACTATTGATATCTGCAGGCTACCTCATCCTGTGGACTTGTGAAGTCCTGTCATGCCAGTAATGGTCTTCCTGCATTTAAGGGGTGCTCTGAAAGTAATCAGAGGCAGATGGTGGTGGTACGGCAGTAGAGGCTGCTCCTTCTTGCAAATATTCCATTACGTTTTGTTTCCACGTGACAGATGGCAGCAGAGGGGCAATCTGACAAAATGATATCTGACATGGAAGTGTATGAAGCAAAGGTGTGGAACTGAATTCCTGCATGTGGAAAAAATGGCACCTACTGACATTCATTGATGCTTGCTGAATGTTTATGGAGACCAAACAGTAAATGTGACCACAATGAGGCAATGGGTGGTGATTTTCAGCAGCAGCAAGAGTGACACTGGATCACCTCTGTTGGTGCAGATTTTTCTGAGCGTGGCATGCAGGTTCTTGTTCAATAATGGCAAAAGTAGTGCTTTGTATCTGAGTATTTGCTCTATCAAATAGTTATGTTGTGCTTTGTATCTGTTCTAGTTTCCATGGAAATAAATAGAAGGCATGACTTTAGGAGCCTACTTTTTTTTTCTGGTTCAGGTTTTTTTTGTGTGTGTGTGTTTGTATGTGTGTTTGTTTGTTTGAATTGGTTTGTTTGGCTTGCTTTTTAGCATCTTATAGCATCCGTCTGGATTCCACCCAACTGAATACATGCACAAGATAATGAAATGCAATAGTCTGCTAATGTGATTCATTTCGCATAAATGATTATTGGAGAGCCATATTTCACAACTATGAGATCCTATCTATGTTTATCCCATAACTAGAGTATTACCATAGCAGTATATAAAAGATAAAGTAGTCATGAGCAGCTTATATAAAGATATGTTAGTTACAGAAATGTATTAAAGAAACTGTAAAATATTCCATGATGTACCTGACAGGTAAATTTCTTGGTTTTCAGCTGAGTATGATTACGGTGACTTACACGTCAAATTAAATTTAAGTTCACAGTAATATACGAGCATACAGTCAGATGCACCAACATAGTTCATAAATGTGAGATGATGTGAGATGGACTCTTCATAACTACTTCAATACGGTTCACATGCATGCATTCAGAATTAAAATTTGGCCTGTACTGTATTCATTAAGATTTCAGGGGAGTCATTATGCGTGGGATATGTTACACTGTTTGTTCTGTAAAAAATCCCTTTTGTTTTTACACATGCGGTAATTACTGCAAAAGTATATCCCTTTGAAAAGGTAATCATCATGGGTATTACACTATTATTTTTGGCATTTATTTTTGTTTCAAAGTAAATTATAGAGCAAGCATTCCACATTTTTTTCCCTGCCTAAATCAGTCATGTCTGTTGCACTTACGTATGATCCAAAACTATTGATGCAGAAAGGGTGGAGGAGAAGGAGAGGAAGGGAGAGCTGAGTGTTTTTTGTTGTTGTTGTTGCTGTTGTTGTTTCAGTTGTTGCTGTTTTAAAGAAAACTAACTAAAATTCCAGCATCATATTTCCTTTTGTTTGTTTACAGAATCACAGAATCGTAGGGGTTGAAAGGGACCTCTGGAGACCATCTAGTTCAACCTCCCTGATAAAGCAGGTTCCCTAGAGAAGGTTGCACAGGAAAGCATCCAGATGAGTTTTTAATATCTGTAGAGTATGAGACTCCGCAATCTCTCTGGGCAGCCTGTTCCAATCCTCTGTCACTGTCAAAGTAAAAAATTTTTTTTGTCATGTTCAGATGAAACTTCCTGTGTCCCAATTTATGCCTTTTGCCCCTTGTTCTGTCACTGAGCTCCACCAAAAACTGCCTGGCCCTATCCACTTGAATCATAGAATGGTTTGGGTTGGAAGGGACCTTTAAGATCGTATAGTTCCAATCCCCTTGCTATAGGCAGGGACACCTCCCACTAGACCAGGTTGCTCAAAGTCCCATCCAGCCTGGCCTTGAGTGCCTCCAGGGAAGGGGCATCCACAGCCTGTCTGGGCAACCTGTTCCAGTGTCTCACCACCCTCACACTAAAGAATTTCTTCCTAATATCTAGTATAAATCTACCCTCTTCTAGTTTAAAGCCATTTCCCCTTGTCCTGTCACTACATGCTCTTATAAAAATCCTGCCCATTAGATATCTATAAGAGTAAGATGACCCCCTCAGTCTTATCTCCTCCAAGCTGAACTGTTCCAGTTCTCTCAACACTTCCTCTGGGTCCCTAATCATCTTTGTGGCCTTCTGCTGGACTCTCTCTAGAAATTCTCTGTCTTTCTTGAACTGAGGAACCCAGAACTGGACACAATACACCAGACGTGGCCACACCAGGGCAGAGTAGATGGGGAGGATCACCTCCCTTGACCCGCTGGCCATGCTCTTTTCAGTGAACTCCAGGATACCATTGGCCTTCTTGGCCACAGGGGCACATTCATTGCTCATGGTTAACCTGTTGTTCACCAGGACACCCAGGTCCCTCTCTGCAGAGCTCCTCTCCAGCAGGTCAGCCCCTGACACTGGTCTGGGCCGCTTGATGGGGAAGAGTTGCCACTGTGATGGCGTGAGGGAGGAAACGGATGCAGGATCTGCTGGCTATGCAGGGCTGGGCTGGGCTGCACATGGCCTGTGGGCCATGGGCTGGGCATGCCTACTTTAACCCACAGGATACCTCCAAGTAGGCCCTTGAAGAGGTCAAAACTGACTCTCCTGAAGTTCATGGTTTTAACCCTACTTATTGTCTTGTTTCTTATATCTAAGATTATGAACTTCACTATCTCATAATCACTGCATCCAAGGCTGCCCTTAAGACCCTTACATTCCCAAACAGTTCTTACTTGTTTGTAAGAATAGGGTCTAGCAGCACACCTCTCCTCGCTGGCTCCTCCACCACCTGCATCAGAAAGTTATCTTCCACACACTGCAGGAACCTCCTGGAGGTTTGTTTTTAAAACTAAAACCATCAAAAATTTCCATACATCTGCAGATGCAAATAGATGTTGAATGTTGTTTAAGAAAAGAAGGTAAGTGCAAACTTCAGCCTGGATCTGGAACTGCATTAGCTTTAAATTATACTTCTGGAAACTCTTCATGTGGCTGGAACCAGATGAGGTCTCTATCCAGGCCTGTAAGTGCACTCACCATTCCTGAAGGCAAAGGTAAGGACACAGTGGCAGATCTTGTTCTTGTCTTCAGAACAGAACCACTTAAACAAAATGAAGGCCCATCTAGAGGGAAGGCAAAGGAGAGAATTCTCCAAATAGCTCAAGAGTCTTCTGTAGTTTTTGGGACTTTGGTATAAAGCAGGGAATGCCCCACACAGTGATAAAGGTATGTAAAACTTGGCCATG
Source organism: Numida meleagris (assembly GCF_002078875.1). NCBI lineage: Eukaryota > Metazoa > Chordata > Aves > Galliformes > Numididae > Numida > Numida meleagris. The sequence goes on along the minus strand of NC_034410.1, from coordinate 50,662,089 downwards.
TTAAGACAAAAAATTTATCCTCTTCTTCAGGTAATTCAAGGGTTTTTTTAAATCAGCTGACTCACCTTTGCAGTCAGTAGAAAATCTCCAATTAAGCTTGTTGATATGGATTGGGTATCTGTGATCTCAAGTCCCCACAGCTGAAATAAATAAGTAAATTAATTACAACAATAACAAATAAAAGCATCAGATGAGGGAATAGGGAAAACAAGTAGTCTTTTTTTCTGTAAAACATACAAAAAGCTAAACTTCATGTTGTCTTCAAGAATTAATTCATGTTTTTAAAGAAATAAGAGACAGAATTCAGAAAATTATGGGACCTGCTAAACAAAACAGATTCACACACAGATGTGAGTGACAAGACTTTTGTAATTACAGTATTTTTGAATTCACCACTTGTGAGTTACAAGCCTTTATACCTCCGTTGTTGGGAACTGAATACTAAACTATTCCCCACCAGTTAGTATTCCAGATCTCTAACTGTTTTCTCCCATCCTGCCACAACCTGATGAGGAGTTGGAGAAATCAAGCCATGAAGACACCACTTTTGATATTAATAGAAAAAACATTAAGAATTGATTTGCTGCTACACTGGAAGGGATTTTTTTGGGGTGCCATACTGATCAGATGTCACCATCCAGTGACTGTCATCAAGTCATAAATCTATCCATAGGAGTCCTACACCATTGACCAAAACTTGCAAGACATTGCACTGGGAGACTGTATGTTATTGCCACACAGTGTTCATACATATGTTTGTATACCAATTGCAAACTTCAGAGAAAAAGCCAGAGTACAATACTACCCCTATCTACCAGCAGTACTTTGGCTTATGAATTAGTGATACTCAAAACTACATTAACTTTTTTGTTGAGTCCACTTTGTGTAACAGAAAGTCATTTTAACAAGGCAGTCTCCGACATCATCTAGCTACTTCAAATGCAGAAAATAAAACAAGTGTGCATCTTGTGTTCTGTTGATTTCGAGATGTGACAATATACAAAAATGTTGTGGCAGCCTGTGCATGCATGTGTTGGGAGTGGCAGGCCAACTCTTTTATTTTCTTCTGTTTTCTTCTTGAAACATTACCTTTTGTCCATAGCCAGTATTGTTTCAGGACTGATTTTAATATGTTAAAGATGGGCTTGCAACAAATGTTCTGCCACTTTTTAATTATTTGCACTGGATTTCAAAGCAGTCATGATGCAATTTACAAGAAAAGAAAACTTCTGTAACCATTTGAGAAAGTTTTATTTGTTGCATCATAGACATTTGGAGTTTCAGCTGTATGAGCTTGTATTTTTTGCTTTTCACAAGGGATAGTATAATGAGGAAAAAAAATTAAAAGGTAAATCTGACATAATCTGAGTCTCATAATATCAGTACTAGAACCAACCAAAACTCAAGGAAATAAAAGGGGAGAAAGTTCTAAGGTAAGAGCCAGGTGAAAATCTGCACAATTTGTCTAAGAATGGCTTGTGCTGTGCTGGCAGATTTGATCATTGCATAACATAGGTTGATTAATATCAGCACGGCTGATTCAGGGCATTAGTTTATCAGCTTATCAGAGACCTAATATGCAGCGTTGCCCTTTCCAATAAAGGAAAGAGAGCCAAAAAAACACGTGACTTAAGTCATGCAGAAGTTGAATGCAGAAGGTGCATATAGCCTGGCACAACTGAAAAAGAAGTAGAAAGAAGTTAGTAACTAAGAGAAAAAAAGAACAAAATGAGCAGATAAAATTAAAGGGAGGGCGTTTCCTGTCCCCCCAGGGAGAGTGCAATGCCCAAACCACATGTGGGTGGCTGTGGTGATATGGACAGGGCTCCTCTGGCAGTGAGAGAGGACTCCGACCTTCACATCCACTGCTGGCTCTCATTTCTGCTTACATGCTAAAACCCCAGGGGGATTTTTGGATGCACATGCTAGCTGTGAATTCCCTGCTGGCTCCCATGCTTCCTTTCCTGAGAAAATCAAATGACTTTCCCTCCCATTTTGCAAACATTTCCAGCTCCTTCTGTTCTGCTTCACCTTCCAGACTATTGGAGGGGCTGAAACTGCTTCAAAGCACATTTCTTATCTTGGACCCATTTATTTGCAATATTTGTAATCTCTATCCTCTAGACCATAGCACATGGACTTTTTCCTGCTTCACAAGTCAGAGTTTCATGATTGAGAAGGTGTATTGCATGGACTGCAATGGTATTACAGAGAAATCCCAAGTGCCAAAGATGCCAATAGCTAGCACAATGACACTGTGGTATATTGAAACTGAAGCCTTGTAATTAAAACCCACCATCTAGCTGAAAGGAAAGTGGGTTTGGAAAAATAAAGCTAATGAGTGGCTATTAAAAGGCAAGAGTAAGATCTTGGCCAACTGGCCTGAGAAAAAAGCATGGGTGGAAACATAACCCACAGTTTTCATTGATACTAAACACTAACATGACTACTTCAAGATGTATGAAGGATTTTCTGACAGTGGGCAGTTAAGAGAGAAATCAGATTTTCAGAGCTCACTAGAGAATGGTCTAACTATTACCATTAAATTTGAAGTAAGCAGTGGGGGGAAATAAAATTACACTCTACAAGGTGTCAGCTGTGGAAGACACACCACAGTTAAAGCTGGGACATTTAGGGAGGAGAAAGGAACAAGAGGTGAATAGCTTATGAAATGAAGTCAAATAACCATCAGAGTTCCATGTGGAACTATTTTTTTTTTTTTTTTTTTGGGTGCAGTTCATAAAACCAAAGACTTTCTACTTGCTGACCTGATAATCTGAGGAAACTTAAACACTTCAAAATTTTTGAAGTTTCCCTCTTTGTTAAGATGCAAGAATTTACAAATTGCAAGTGTAAAAGTGTTTTCAATGAATCAAAATAGTACTTGAAATGATTACAGTGAATCATGAATATTACACTGCAGAAGTTTTTGGATATGATTAATAAATGATGTATGTTTTGTTCATAAAATACGTGCATGAAGTTTCTCATCAACAAATTTTAAAATTATTAAAAAAACACTAAAACCTCTTATTTATTGACTTGAAGTAGTACACAAAACCTCAACACTTAGAAGTTAAAGTAATATATATTAAAAAAACTGAAAGTGATTAAAATGATGAGGGCTATACAGTATTCAAAAAGAGTAGTCAGGGCAGCATCAAAATCTTCTGGATTATAATGTAGAACTTTTTAACAGTGTTCTGTTTGTTTTACAATTAACAGTTTATTTTATATCTTACAGTGCTGATAAAAAAAAAAAGAAGAAATAAGATTAGTCAGTACTTCTTTACAAAATTCCAACATTACTATTTGGCTCGCTGTTCTTTCTTCCACTTTATGGGGTAGCTATGTTCCAGGCTCTTATGAACAAATACATTATATTTGACTGAAAATCCTAATACCCAACTAAAGGAGATATATATTGGAATAGGATTCTGCTCTGTTTTCAAGCCAAGCAGCTAACTTTTATATTCAGAATTGTGCCTATGATAGTTGTATTAAACAATAGTATATTTTATTCTGAGTTATGCTGCATTAAAACGGCTTCTTAAAATATGTTTTGCCTTCTTTGATGATTGTTTTCTTGCAAGATAATTCAAACCAGCAAGGGCCCACCCAGTCAGAGCAATAAAAGGTCTAGTCCTTGATGAACAGTATTTGTAAGCACTCACTACTAATATTAATTAATTTGATAATTTATTCTCTTTTTCTATTCATCAGTTGTCTCCATGTGGTTTAAATATTCATTCTCTATTCAAAACCATTCACATTGGATGCATTTCATTCCTCTGAGGAGGACCAGCATAAGGCATATGCATCACTTCAGTTCTCTGAATCGGATTCAAGTAAGTCTCAAAGCTGTATATTGTCTCTCTGCTCTTGAATAAAATTCACCATTTGGCTAGAAGTAGATTCTTACTGAACTGCTTGTTGCAAGTCACTCTCTGTGCTTCTGCTGTTGCTGTGATGTCTCAGACTTTGGCCGCATGGGCTGCTATGTTTATTTTCACACTTAGCTGTGCATGCGCAGCACCTCCTAAGTGCAGGACCCTAAATTTTAGGGTATATCCACAAGTGTCCAGAGGACAGGCTTAAATTTAAACTTGTAGTGGTAGGGACTATCACTGGCTTACATATAGTGCCAAGAACAAGAGCTTACTTCTGTGTTGAATTTCTTATGTCCTGCTCCACAAACAGGCAAGTAAAAAGTAAGCAGGAAACTAATATAAGGTTAGATATTTAAAATTTCAATTGCGGTGAGTAATTTCAGCTCCAGACTTAACACTTTTTGCATTTTTGCAAATATTCTGCCATAAAACTATTTACATAGATACTAGGTACAAAGCAGTCCCAAAGTGTGAAGTCAATTGCAAATTTTAAGTGTGTAATTACAGAAATGCAGGAATATTTTTTTCCACTGTGGCACTGACCAAGACTTTTTTACAGTTCAATATCATAATTAAACCAGGTCTGAAGCAAACACTTTACTAACAAACAAAATTATTAGAAAGTTACTTTGGGGATAGAAGACAAGACAAAAAGAGAGCTTTCATTAAGAGCCCAGACAGAGTTTCTTCACTCATTCTTCAAAATTCATTATGTAGATTGGCAAAGAATAAAAGGTAGCAGTGGGAGGAATGAAGGCACACTCTTTTACAACAAATATGCTGTAGTGAAAAGTGATAGAAAATGATGCTGCACATCCTTAAAAGTTCATATAAGAAAATCTTTTGCCATGAGAAATTGATATAGGTTAGCCTATATTAATTTTACTGGATTAATATTACTGGAATGTTTTAAAAGATACTACCCTGAGAAGACTATGTCAAGTTAGGATCTAGAATTAAACAAATTCAGGATAGTCAAGGGTATTTCTTACACCTTTGCCCTTTGCCACTGCAAGCTTCTGCAGAATTAAAAAGACCCTGGGACTCAACAAGGGAGCTCAGGGAGGTGGCTCTCACCTGAATCTGAATCATTCACCGGTAGTTGCGTGGCACACACGTGCTCAGCAAACAGAGCACTGCACACTGTGCTTCCCCAGAACACATCTGGGCTATTTCCCAACAATGTACATTAGTTACACTGCACTCTCTGAATAAAGTGTACTCTCTCAGCCAAGAATTATGAGAAACTAACATGGGAATGATATATCACATTTGAAAAACACAGCCAGCATGTTAATGTCTAAGTTCTACCCAATTCTACATTCTTTCGGTTTTAAAAATTATTCCTGCAAGCAACAGGACTTTCTGTGTACAAAAAGAGCATAGTTAAAAACACAGAAAGCCCTAATGTGTAGAGATGATGATGTTCAAAGAGCGGACCATTGAGAACTGTCAGTTCACCTTTTTTGCTACGGTTACTATCTCAGGTATTTCAGCAGAGACAAAGAGATTCAGCATCTTTTACATGTAATTGATGATCCTTATTGTCAGCTTTGAAGTTTGCTCATATTTTGTTTGGGTGAACTTCCCTCACTGAAGCACAGCTCCTAGCCCTGACCAGGATTTCACTCTAGGAGAATATTTTTTCCCCTGTAGCACAAAATTCTTAATAATTTATGCCATGAAGCCAGAGGAGAAACTCACACATCCTTTAAAATCCCCATCTTCTCTCAAAAATGCAACAAAAACCTACATGGCATTTCACATAGCTAATTAAATTAATTGATGGAGGAGAGTGGGCACAGCTCCTCTGGAATTAATAAAGGTAACTGTTTATCCTGAGATATAGGTTGGCTCCTCCTGTCAGCTATCAGTTGATAGTTACTGCAGTTGCAATGACAGCATGAATCATAATGCAAAAAACATGTTACATATTAAATGATAAATGAACAAATTTCAAGCCTATTCCTACTGGATCATTCTCTGTAATTCACTCAATGAATCAAAATATCTCCTGACTAGAACCAAATGGCTTGCTTTTGAAATTTCAACTAGTGAAGTGTACAAGACATTGTCTCTATGGCCTGTGACAAGCAAGGGCTTCAGTCAGATGGCCACTTGTCATTTCAGACATCAAGTACTGAATGTTTTCTACTTGGGCCCCCATGAGACTCCTTTCCCAGATGCATCAATGTCAGGTCTGTACAACAGTCAGCTTCTCTGAGGGACGTGAAAGTTATAGCTTTGCCATACCATCTTTAAAGCTTGTTTTGGGATAAGGTGGTAGTTTCTCTGTGCTCTACAAGCTCTCCAGTTTTCGTACCTGCTGCCAAGAAAATGGAATCGCAACCCTAGCCAAAGGAGACAGGTCCTAAGGCAGCAAGCCTCTGGGACAAAACTTGCTTAATACTCTCTCAGTACAAAAATGCTGGTATGCTTATGAACTCTGGAAAACTGGAGTAAAAATGGAACTGGCAGCCTCTGGAGATCCCACAAAGCAAAGCAGCGCTTCCCACTTTCTAGGGCTGCTTACATGAGTGTAAGCACTCCTACATAGTACAAGACAGAAACTTTTGTTTTCCTCTGATCTTTTTCTTGCACAAAGATCAAATTTATGTAATTTTTTTCCATATAAACATATCAAATGACAAAAAAAAAAAGTCTCTTCTGCTGTGCTGCCAATCCCATAGATTTGTTAGAACATATTTCACCATTTCACATCAGCATGTTCTCTGAGAGAAGTCAGTGGTTATACAACAAGATGATGACACCACATTTCATTCAGTGTTTCCCCTCATTATGCACTTGAGGAGACTCTAGTCATTCTGTCTCTAGTGATCCACTTCTGTTAGGTGGTCCTGAATCACTGTCAACAGCAGTGAAAAAATTGGCTTTGTCAGTTAAGGTATTTATAGTCTTTTATTTCCTTTCCTTAAAATCACAATTGACAGCATCCTGTTAGAATTGTTTAAATCACTGTAGGTCCTAATAGTCACTTAAATCATATTATATAGTGCACTTATTTCTTACTCCTCCTTTTCCATTTCCCAGTTCAAGTGATTTTGATTTGTATTGCTCTCAAAACATTTTGAAAAAGACTGGAAAAATGAGAAACATAACAAATCTTTAGAAAGTTCCATACATTACACAGAAGCTCTGATAGCATATTCTTTCAGGAAGGGTTACAGTACAGGATATATTTCATGCTTTAAAAAGTAACAGCCAGAAAAGGGGTGGGGAAATGGATCGTGCACAGTAACTGTAAAATTATAGCCCTCTTGTTTTGGATCTGGTTGCTAATGTGCTCAAAAAGATCTGCACTTCATCATATTTTATAGGGAGGATATACAGTATGTGCTCTATGGGGAACCTATATATGAGTCCTAACATTGCTCAAAAGGACAGTTAAATAAATGACTCCACCAGTCAAGTCACTGAAAAATTTGTATTCCTGCCAGCTTGCTTCCAGCCTCTTTGCATCGATGGATTGTGGTGACAGCAATTATGTCATCTGTAAAGTTAAGAAGCTGGGAATCCTTACATCAGCTCTCAGCTTTGCTTTTTTGTTCTTCCTACAGTTATCACTCCTTATTCTCAGCATTACTGTATTTTCTAAGAGAGAAACTAATGATAGTCAGCACAAGTACTATGAAAATATGATTGAGTTTCAGCTGCTGTAAAAGATCTTGAGCACTGGAACAGGCTGCCCCAAGAGGTTGTGGAGTCTCCTTCTCTCGAGAGGTTCAAGACCCACCTGGATGCCTACCTGTGCAACCCGGTCTAGGGAGCCTGCTTTGGCAGGGGGGTTGGACTCAATGATCTCTAGAGGTCCCTTCCAGTCCCTACAATTCTGTGATTCTGTGATCTTCCTTAATCCCATAGCTTGTTCAAACTACCACAGGCTGGAAGAGGAGGTGGGATTTTTCCTTCTTTTGTGTGATCACACAAAATATCCCTTGAGACAATCTGTGCCACTCAGGACTGAACCACTAATATTTTATTCCAACGTTAGCCAGATATCCAGCTCTATGAATCCATTGCTTTTCAGGCAGGACAGGGGACAGCTACACATTTTTTCTGGATTGATCAGAAGGAACATCAAGATGAATGTTTTCTGAAACATGGCTTTCTTTTTTATGATGTTTTTTTTTGCGTATGCTCCCATTTCAGTGCAGACCTCTGAGAAGCTTTGGAAACTCACTTGCCCATGCTTCCTTTATTGCTTCTAATGTCCACAAAGCATACGTTAGAAGGCTACAGCTCCATAGTAGAAGCTTTACAGCTTCTGAGAAAGGAGGAAAAAGTCATCTGAAACAATGCCATAAAGTCCTTCTAGTGAAAAACTTCATTTTTGTGATAAATACCAGCATATTCCACCTTAAAAAATTACTGGCAAAAGTCTGTGTCCTATTGGCAGAGCTACTGGCAGAAGTCTGTGTCTAATAGATGGGTGATACATTCATGGACAACAGTTTATGATTCTGGCACTGCTGTATTTTATGGCTGTCTTAGAATGAGTCATGGTTTTCTCTATTTTTTCCCCCCACATCATTCCAAATTCACTCAAATGCTAAATTCAACACAGCTCTGCTTTTGCATTACAAGTCCTTCACAAGGAGCAGACCTCCAGATCACCCTCTGCAAGAATGCCAGCAGCTGGGCAACCAGGGACAGTGGCTGTTTTTTCTAGCTGTAGTTAAATGCCCAGAAACAGAGCAGGGTGGCTGAATCCCGATAGCAAGGCTCCTCATTCCCTTCTCCTACCCACAGAAAGGGTAAGTCAAGTAACAGATCTGCATCAACCCAAGCTGACTTACGCTGCACGTGAGGTGAGAAACATACCGTGTTCAACAGGCAACCTTGAAAGATCAGGCCCAAGCTGCTCCACTGTTGTCTACCACTTCAAATTGTTACTACGACTGGCAAGCCTCCGAGCAGGGGCAGGAGCACTCAAGCTGTAGCTCCTGATGTTGAACACACGCTAGTTGGTTTACTGCTTGGTACTAATAAAAGGTTTCCAAAGAAGACTGACTCCTGTGCAGCACTCAGACTTGCCTTGTATCACTTCCAAGAGGGCTTCACATTCCCTTCATAACCAGCTCAATGTGACACTCTCTTATTCACCTTGTCAAGGAGACATTTGCAGTGGAGCCAGTATTCTCCCCAAACTCTAAATTGTCTGCAGTGTACACGACTGCTAGATATAAACAAAAAAATGAAGAAATATTTCAGAACCAAGCTCTGAGTCTATTTTTTCCTTCATCAAGTTGTTATTTCTTACAGTGCTCTATCCTAACGTTTAGATAGCATTACCCTTTGCTACACTTGCCTACAACACTTGCCAGACTTAACAGACATTTCACAATAAATTTAAATAATGATGTTGATTAATCAAATCCCATGAAGCAAGAAAACCTGACTGAGGGGGGCTGACAGTAAAGCCCAGAAGCTGTGTAATTCAGAGGCTGGATAAAGTTATTAGCTTTGTAAGCTTGTCCAGCAAAAAGGAAAAAAACAGCTTGCATGGCATAGACACTTTTCATGGGGAAAAATGTTCAGGCAAAAAACAATGCTTACTATGGGAATTTCAAACAAAAATGATGCCGCTTATATAAAACATGCATTGGCTTTCAAATTTAAAGAAATCTGGGTGAAATTACACCTGAATGAAAAAATTAATTTGGAAAAAAAAAGCATTTTCAAAAAAATATTTTGAAAATTTTGAACCCTTGAAAAGATGCCTATATTTTTGAGGCAATTTTTCCAGAGAAGGATGAGGTCTATATTCAAATGTGTCTTATATTTGGGAAAAATCAAAACTGCCTCAGTTATGTTTTTGTGGTTTTAAGCTCATTTCTACATTTAGTTAAAGGAATTCTTCCCAGTTATTCTTTGGGAAGATTTTATGTCTTTTCCCTCTACTCAGCATACTGGAATACTTTCCCTAGCCTAGCTGTCAACACAGTTTGACATAGAAAAAAAAGAACAGTACAGATAGACAGATTAAAAATATTATTCAATCCAATCAGAATACTGCAAGAGTCAAATATTTCTTTTCCATATTGACTATAATTTTATATGAATTAGCTATGATTTTTTTTTTAATTTGAGTTTCAGTTGGTTTGAAGGCTTTTTACTTTGCCCTACATTTTCCATGAAAACAAACAACTGATCTGCTTCTCTCCCACGAGTGAGGAAATTACTCCTACACATTCCACTTGACTTCACTCTGATGCACTTATGGGGAGCTATGTGGGGAATATAGTAAAGTAACTCAAAAGATCAGTGTCTCAGGCTCCAAGAGGCATGTATTATGGGCAAGCATGGAGCTGAGTATAAGGGAAGGGGTGCCTTTGTTTTCCTCTAAGAAAACCCTGAGCTGTTTTTGATATCTAATTTGGGGTTGTGATGCATAGCTGACAACCCATGTAGTGAATTTTTGTGGACACAAAATTATTGTGAGAGGATTCTTTGATGGCTCTACAGTTGTTCCACTCTCCTGAGTCTTCTCCAGTTAGTTTGCTTGCTTTTTAAAAGGGCCTTCAAATAATTTGTCTACATCCACATCAACACCTCAGGTGTTATAGATGAATGTTCTGAGAGCTACCAGAGTGCCCAGAGCTATCTCAGAGTCTGTATTGCACCTGTGTGGCACAGTCAAGATTGCCACAGGACAAGAGGAACAGGAACATGGCTATCAGGTGCCTAATTCTGCAACAAAGAAGAGTGCCTCTTTGTGTACAAGAATCTCCACTGTAAATCCTGTCCTAGAGTCAGGTATCAGATCTTGTCCAATGTTTTCTCAAAAAATACGATACATCCTGTTATCTTAGCAATGGCCTTTGATTGCTCACCTTGGAGAAGGGAGAATTCTTTCCAAAACTGCAAGGTTTGGAGCAGCCTAGTGAGGTCTGAGCATGTTATAGGGCTTAATATAGCAATGCTCAGTCTTCCCTATCTTATTCATCATGAAAAATTGATAGGCTCAGGAACTTCACTCCAAACTCTCTCATGCACCATTTGAGTATCCTTGTCACCTGCTGCTTGCACATTTAATTTCACACTGCTTTTTTCCCCTCTCTCAACTGAAGAAGAGTAAAATATTTCTACAGTGCAGAGCTTTTCAGTCTAAGCCTGGTTCTCCTGCACTGGAAAAGTATCTTCCTGGGAATGGTAAAGCCCTGATCAAAATTCCTATCCCAGCCAGACAGAAGGATCTGAAAATGGCTCTGATCTTAGTCACTGTGCTACAGACACTCGGCCATTGGACAGATGAGTACAATGCTGCCCCAAATAAATAAGAAGCATCTCATCCCAGACACTGGCACATTATGAGCAAGAGCAAAACCAAAAAGTCTCTTCTATCTTTCTGCAGGCCAGGCTATTTTGACGTTCAGACTTTCAAGCACCTTTTCCACTTCTGCAGCCACTGAGAGCATCTCATTTGGCACTCCTTCCTTTTGGAACCAAAACCTACAGCCTGCATGAACCCACTATCAGCACATCATAGTCTTTGAAGTCACCTGGTTCCCCAGTGCCATGCAGAGCAACCCATACATGAGTACTCTCAAAAAACAGGGCATGGGAGTCTGTACCAGCTTATGGCCAGCTACTTCCCAGGGCCTTATCGTCACTGTGGCTAACTACGAAGTAATAAGCAAAATTCATCTCTGATTCAAGTTGCTTAAAGCATGTGGACTTAAGCCAGAAATAAACTGGAATGTTTTTAAAACAGACACATAAATTCAGGAATAAAATGGATTTGGGAGGGAGGACTGAAAGGCAGGATTTATAAAGAGGCTTGGATAAAATCAGTGGTTTAAGGATCCAACCAAATGTAATTATCTCCTAATGAATGCATGCTCTAGGATTGTGTGCTACGATACTGTAGCTTGAGAGAGGGAATACATTTTGTTTTCTTTGAAAAGAACTCTATTCTAAAACAACAACAACAACAACAACAAAGATACAAGCACCACAAATATTCCCCGAAAGAGGATGTGAAGGGTGAAACATGACCTGAACTCCTTGGAGGCGAAGGGCAGCACACACCATTGTGTCACCTGCACTCCTGACACTCTCCACATTTATACTTAATCAGCATCAGTCCTGATAAATTATTTACCCTGGAGGAATGCAATGGGACGCCAGTTTGTCTGTGCATATGCTCTTATATTCTGCTAGACTAAATAAGCAGGGCTGGGGGCTGGGGGCTGAGAAAGGAGCCCTGATCTCTGTCAGTGGGACAGCCTCTTTCTGCACAGCGCTGTGACATGAGGCTTGTTGGGCACACTCTTGACATGGGTCTCCTTAAAAGGGAGGTTCAGGGCATTGGGGGCATGCATCAAAGTGTGTTAGACACAACAGGCCTCAGAAACAATAAACTATCGCGCACTGAGGTTGAATGATGAATGAAATCCATGGGGTAAGAGATAATACTTAGCATCCAGAGGAAAACAACGGCCTTGATATCATGGATAACATAATCTTGCTTAACCTTTCTTTTAAGGACCTGGCTTAAGATTGTAAGAGTCAGTTTTGATTGTAAAAGTACACATTCTTACGCAATAAATTATCCTTACATTGCAGTTGCAGTTTTATAGTGCTTGTTAGCACAAATAACTCTGCATGCAAAAGAAGATAGTGAACATTGGAATTCCAGCAAGGAGCCTGAATTTGATTGCTTAAATTGTTTAGTCATAACTTCAATATTAAATTTAAGCTAGATCTTAACAGATTTGATTTCTAGAGCCCTTCCAGGTAGAGAGTTGCCCTGTAGTGCACCTGATTTAAATAGATTTGATCAGAGATTGGATTGCATAGTAACAAGAATGATTTACATTTAAAAAAAATATGACCTAGTTATACAAAGACTAAAACAGCTACTCAGTAGGAACAGCAGCTCTCCCCGTGACTCTTCAGCATCAAAAGGTAAAAATATCATAAAAGCTGGTAAATAAATTTTAAAAGGTGAAAATAGACAAAAAGGCCACTTGGATATTTAAGTATTTTGGGATTCCTTGTGATCTGTAAGAATAATCTGAAATCAGAGAAGTTAGGGCCAGAAACCTACCTACACACAAAGAAGTTTGGAAAAGGAATAACAGCAATGACTTTGAGAGGGAATTCTTAAAAAGAAAACAGTGCAACCACACTACAGGCAGATCTCCCTGCTCAAAGGAGATCTCTTCCCTGTCAAGATAATATTGTCATCCCTGAGGTACAAGATTACTCTAACTAGCCAACTCTCTGCTTTTTGTAATAGATTGCAAACATGTAAATTCTGCTTTTAACACAAATTGACTTCCATTCTTCTTGAATGTGAATGTAAGAAAGAAGAAAAATACTTCATACCTCCTCCTAACACTGGACCAACATTCATTCTTTATCACAGTGTCTATCAAAACTTTTGCTAACAGCCTTCTGTTGAAATAAAGGTAACATCTCCCCAAGGAGGCTGGGAAGGAGGGAAAAGAGCCTGGCTAGAATAAGAGGATGAGGGTGATGAGATGGAAAACAGAGATGTTGATCTGGACTCAGTACAGGATCAGAGATGGGAGGGAAGTATGACTCTAAGTCATCCATCTGCTCTCCTATTTCTGGAACAGCACAAGACTGTACCCAGTCTGCCCAGACACAACTCCTACATGCCTGGGTGAGGAAAGTGTGCAGTATATAGATGATTCCATTGGATTTATTCCATTTCCACCAGGAGAATTTCTGGCTGCCTTGTTAGGGCAGGCCCTCGTTCCCTGAGCAGCACATGTTCCCCAAGCACATTTTTCGCTGCTGTCCTTGCATTCTCACCGTGGCCTTGAGAAATATGGCAGCACTGGCAAAAGCAATAATAACAAATATCTGTAAGCCTTTCATACTCACTTCACCCATGTAGACAGATAGGGGATGACCAGGTCTCCCAAGTATAGAGACTGTAGATGCCTGAGTACAGTTGCCAATGTAAAATATTCATTTTAATCACGAACAATTCAGATAAGCTAGAGGTGAAGACTTAAAAGTCAGTTAAACTACCTATTGCAGTTTGTAAATGTTTCCTTGTAAAAGACCTTACAACTCTTCAGGCCCTATTAGGTCTCAATGTATTGATTAGGACATGCAAGTCATTCATTTGATGGCATTTCTGTATATGTTTGTATTTTAAATTGTACTACCACAACAGACATACAGATCTTCCCAGAGCTGAATATATACCTGTCCATATTTATCGCAGATAACTAAAGATAAGTCAGATGAATTGCATGTATATAACAAAACTAAAAGCTTTTGTTTCAAAAACTTGTTAGAGTTGCTAAGGAATACTGGTGTACTTACCTACTACATCATTATTTACAAATTTAAACACATAAACCCACAGAAATTGAAAATGAAAGGCATTATAAATCCTAGACTGTTTACAGTCAAACAAAAAGATGTAATTCTTTTCAAGAAATGTATTGGAACTGATTTTTGCTATCTAGATTTCAATTAATTGAACTAAAATGCACTCCTAAATGGGATTTATCAGTCAGAGACTGTTTATGGTTTAGGGTTTTGTTTCTATCTTTTTTAATAACACATTGGTTTCTTAGTTATGCTCTCATACATTCACTTTGACAGAATTGTTTCCAAGGAAAGTTTTATAAGGTGAAGTAGTGAGACTGAAACACTGGAACTTAAAGTTGGAAAAAACGGTGAAACTATTCTGCCGTAAGATTAATAAAACATACAAAGGCTGCTCCAAAAGTAATGCCTCCTATTTTGTTGTGTTGGCCTATGACACCAGAGGCAGATGTTCGTGGTACACAGTAGATGCTGAGTCTTCTCACTAATATTCCATTATGTTTTGTTTCCATGTGACAGATGGTAGCAGAGGGGCAATCTGACAAAATGATATCTGACATGGAAGTGTATGAAGCAAAGGTGTGGAATTGAATTCCTCCATGCTGAAAAAGTGGCATCCACTGACATTCATCGATACTTGCTGAATGTTAATGGTGACCAAACAGTAGATGTGAGCACATTGAAGCAGTGGGTGGTGATTTTCAGCAGCAGCAAGAGTGACACTGGATCACCTCTGTTAGTGCAGATTTTTCTGAGCGTGGCATGCAGGCTCTTGATCATTGCTCGTGAAAATGCATAGCAAATGGTGGTGACTATGTTGAAAAATAATGTTTTGTAGCTGAGAATTTGCTCTATCAAAAGATGTTATTGTGCTCTTTGTATCTGTTGCAGTTTCCTTGGAAATAAATAATAGACATAACTTTTGGAGCATCCTATATACTTTAGTATTCCAAAACAGAGAAATGTTCTGCCTCAGAATTCTTGCATGAAGCTTGCATAAAAGTTCTCACTTTTTATATGTGTGTGAAAATGTCATGTGAGTAATTATTTTTCATATTTGGGAGAAAAATGAACTTTTTTTTTTTCATGTTCTCACAATTTTTCTTACCTTTAGCTGTTTTTCAATTTTCTTTACAAAAAAAAATATTTTTTTTACTTTCCCTAATCCTTTTTCTCCTCTTATTTTGCCACTGACCAATAACTGGAGGCAGTGACAGATGAGACTAGAAGAACTGGATATTTAATTCTAGTGTTCTTTAAATAACAGCTAAATCTTGCATGTAAGTGGTATTAAATCCTTCCCTGATAAGGAAACTTGAGCACACAGATCCCTGTGCACATCCAGATCCTTCTCCTAGGTACAGTAGGGATGTGACTGCTCTACTCCACAGGAACTTCAAAGCTTCAGCAGTGTGAATGCAATTAGCATGCACCACTTAGCTGCAGAAATTGCGTGTGAGTGTGAACACAGCTACGAAGGACAAGGCAAATACAGCCTCAAGGCAAAGAGGCAAGAAAATTCAGGTAGATTTTTTCCCAATCCATAGGCCTGCTAGAATTAAATGGCTAAGGATGGAACAAGATATTTAACCATGTTTGCATTTCCTCTTCTCTTGCAAATGTGGAGGGCCTTGTGCAAGTCACCAGCATACAGCATCCTGCAGACTAAAAGAATAGGTCTCCACTGGCACTGTGCAGACAGGTCTGAATCTGCTTCAGTGCAACCTCTCCTTCATTGGTAGGGCCCTCACCTCCTTCATACTACGACCAAGCTTAAACCATACAGTCATTCCTTAATCCTTTGGTGATCACATTCATGTGAAAGACAACCATGGTGTCCCACAGGACAGTTCAGTTTCCCAGTGTGTTTTTTACAATACAGAGGCTCCCTCTTTTATAACAGAGGCATAGTATGTGCATGGAATAGCACTAAAATACAAATAGCCAGTATGACAACACTATCTGATGTCACTCTATTAATTGTGCATCTTTCTTCTACCCATCACTCATTCCCTGCACCACCAAATTAGAGTAATGCCCAAGCCATTTACTAAAAGGTTGTATGCACCTGAAGAAAGAATTCTGAACACAGTTTCTTTTGCTCTTGTTAGAAACTGCATTTCTTGGGTTATGCTAACTTTGTGTTTCCATTTGGTTAGAAATTTGATTTTATAACCTGCTTAAGGCAAGTCTACTGTCACCAGCAACTTTCTATTATCCGTGAAGGTATTCGTCCATATCCTCATCACTTTTTTCCTTCTGGAACATACATCTCCATCAGCAGAGAACCTTTCATACAGTGCATTTTTCAAATAGGTCTTATTTCTGTGAATCAGTAGCTTTATCTGGCTTTTGCAGAACTTCAAAGAAATTTCCCATGCTAGTCTGTGGAGAATGTTATGCTATCTTCAGAGCACTGACTGCTATGTTAAAAAGTTCAGGCATGAAAATCAGGAAGAAAGGAGAATACAAAGTGAGGAATTAATCATTTGTTATACTAAATACAGCCATTGGAACCCACTAAAATAGCTTCCTTGTATGAATTCCCATGTAAGAATACTTACAGTTGCCACAGGGACCTTGTGGGAACAAAAGGGGTGGATTTGATGATCGCAAGTGGGAAGGAATAAGGTCCATGGCACAGTATCTGTGCTAGAAACCCTTGATCTGAAGACTGGGATGTTATAAGTTGGCACCAAAATAGAAACACTCAAGTGATAGAGGAACGGACAAACCACAGACCACCAGATATGAAAAAATATGATACTCTAATGTGAGGCCCCAGAGGCAGGAGAGAAGATCTGGACAATGTTACCAAAGAGGGAAAGAGAAAGAGAAGTAGAGAAAGGAACTACAGATATATATGCACAATACAAACAAGAGCAGAGATAAAGGAATTTAGCACATAGTGTTACATTGTCATTTTATTTCTGTACAAAAGATATACCAGTTAGCTGAATTACTTCTCTGATACTGAAAACTTACTTATGTGCCCATCTATTTGCTTATACATACACTGCAGTGCTTTATGACTCAGATCAAGTCTAACAGCAAAGACTGCTATTGACTGGAAGATATTTCAATTCAGACAGTGCATGGCTATATCCAAAGGCATACTGATCTCTTAACCTACTGATTAACTTTCATTTGTTATTGACTCCTTTCTTAACCTCATTCTATCATATGCACTCTAATCAATTTTCTGAAAGCCAGGTACTGTCATTATGGGGATTTGGTCTTCCATTAGGCTATAGTAAAACTTAAAGTTGCTGGTAACATATTATTATTAATTTCTTCTCTTCAGGGTAAAATGTTCATGGCCACCATGCAACATGAGGTGTTAACTTCATACTTCATTTGATTCTGTACTGGATGCCTCCCAAAAAACAGTTTATCTAGGTACTTGTATGACACTCATCACCACGGTATCTGGTGTCTTCCCGAATTTGTACCTTATTAGTATATCTGTTTATCCAAACAGTCTCTATGTCTGCAATAGAGTAATACCACTCAAAATAGCTCCTTCCCTCATTATGAGCTGCAGCCCTCCAAACCTGGCTGCTGTCATTGCTGAAACACTTGATGATGCCAGCCTAAGTGGAGATGGGCAAAATCTGTGTGATACTCTATGGCACTTGTAAGCAAACCAGTGACTCAGTAAAGACAAGGCAGTTATGGTGGCAATCAGGGGCTACTCAGCTTTACCACAAACAGAAATTTGATCTTCATTACACTGTGCTGAATAACCTGAAAATGAATTGTTGGGAAGGTGGCTTACAGAAATGTAAGGAAGTCCAAATAATACTGAATGAAAGACAGGTGATGAAGCATCAGGTACTTTTGATGATGAGCCCTATCTGCACCGGTTTCTCTGTTCAGCTAAAGGTTGTTCACAGACTGATGTAAGACAGGACAATGCATTCTAAGAGCATAAATTATAAAAATGTTGACCAAAGACTGTGACTGTTCAAGCCAGCACTAGAACTAGCCTTTTCAACATCTGTTCAGTGTCAGCATGGATGTCAACAGTCTGGGGTTTGAACACATTCCTTGAAAATCCTATCTTCACTTAAAATGACCTTCCAATCACAGACAAAACCTGTGATGACATAGCATTCATTAAAGACAGCAGAGAGGCAAATCTTACTTTATCCAATATACAAAACTTGACAAGACGGTCTTCCTCTAATCATGGCTTCCACTCAGCCAATTTTGCATTTTTTAAAATGGAAACTTCAGCAAAGACACCACAGATCTCTCCAGAAAACACAGAATGATTCAAACAAAACATTCAGGAAATGAGAAAAATCTTTTCTTTCAATAAAGTTTTTACTTATTTCTCAGAAGATTTTGATAATATCAGTTAACCTGGGATTTGGAATTTCATGAAAATACTTGGTTGTACAAAATGGTGTTAAAACAATCCATAGCAGTTGTTCACATGAAAGACCGAAGCCTGAAATAATTGCATCTGATTTCTGCATCAGCAAGTACTGGTAAGCAAATTGCACTATATGGTCTCCACCTACTCTGTTTGATTTTGCAGCAGAGGACAAGACATCTTACAAGCTTGGGATACATGTCTGAGTCGCAGGAACATGGAGCACCCTTTCCAGACAGGATGTCAGGCCAAAGGTAGTCAAATGGAATATACTTTTCTGTATTTGTGGCAATTGCCCTGGTAGCCTGTTCCTAACAAGATCAGCTCTCCTCTGCAGATCATTTTGCTGCTTTATTCTAAGGAACTTCAAGACAGGTTTGAGGACAATGACAGGCCAATCAGTTCTTCAATAGGATTCCGACCAACCATCAGTTTAAAGGAAAGGAAATCAGAGTACATGGTACATACCTTTGGAAGAGCATGTTTCAGAAAATATTCTTTTTAGGTAGGGAGTGTTATCAGCAGCAGCACTGATGGAAATACAGGAATGTGCATCTAGACAAGGAAGTTGTCCTTTAGCAAGCTTACACTTGTCTGGAATGAGCCTAGAAGAAAATTTTCCAAAGGACAAAGAGCGTTAAGGCTGTCATGTTAGCCATGTTTCTGTGCAGACACTGTTCTGCGAGAAGAAACATGGCAAGGTGACCAACAGCAAACTTTTGCTCTGTGTCAGCCATGCATCAGCCACAATACACATGATGAAATCCACCTATGGCAGCCTTGCTATGTAGTGGAAGGGGCAGGTTGCACTGTCAACAAACAGGGTGGTATGTGAGAAAAAGTGCATGTGGACACCTGCTAATCCACTCATTTATTCCCATTATTCCCCTATGGTGCAATCGTTCTTAGCTTCTTTTAATCATTCTTAGCTATTAATGAACTTCTGGTAGAATCTGAAGCTTCACTCAGTGTGTTCAGTTTACATATAACCTCAAACATCTCTTAAGGGGGAAGAAGTGACTTTGATTTCTGAAAAGGTCAGTACACTTTACAGCTTTAAACATGACATGCAACCTAGGAATGAATCTTTGAACAGACATTTTATCCATGGTACCCTCAGCTGTCCTCTATTATTGTTAATAAAAGCTTATTAGTAATGTTTCACAATCATATCCTTGTAAACAAGTCAAAAGGAACAAATCCAGAGTGTTAGGCTTGTTTTTGTTTTGTTTGTTTTTGCCTCAAAAATAGAGATTTTCCAATTACATTAACTTCTGAGATTCTGAACTGTAGCATGTGTTTTAAAATCATGGAAGTTTTTCAGTAGCACTCAGCATATGTGTAATGAAGAGGACTAGAATAACTTGGAGTTTCACTATGTGCTACTGACGCAGACACCCAGGGAACAAATTCTGTAATGGATAAAGAACTTTAATTTCACAAACCTGGACCCATCTTCCAAGAAGCATTCCTTAGCAACTACACAGTAAGCCACACAACAAACAGATCTTTACTGATCAACCATTTGATTTTTTTTTATTAAGTATGTCACATTTGTCAAATAAAATTCTGATGGCCTATTGAGAAACACTGATGTCAGTGCTCTCCTGACAAAAAGAGCTTACTTTGCAAATAGACATTGTTTCATAACATCTACAAAGGCAGAACATGGTGAATATACGGTGTCAAAAATAGCAATTATACAACTTCAGCTGTGGAAAAAACTTTTTGTTTAATTTGACTGTATTAAATTTGTGGAAAAAACTTCTTCCATGATCACCACAGTGCTGTATTAGTAGTTTACAGATGCTGAAGGGGTGAAAGATGAGTGGGAGCAAAGATTTGCAGTAGATGGCAGCTAGAATAAAATGAAAACCAACAAATTAAATACTAGAGAAGCAGGCTTGTTTGATGGAGATACATCTGTCTCAAAAGTCAGTTGGGCTTTGCTCAGGAAAATGGTGCTTGGTTACATGAGGAGGTATAGTAAGCGCAGTGGTAAAAGCACCTGTTTTAGGCACCTTACAAGAGATGACTGGAAGCACAGAAAACATCATCTGTGACCTTTCCTAGTTCATTTGCAATCTAGCCATGCAATCAACCTCAGCACATTCAAAATTTGGGCTCTTCACAAATGAGCAGTTTCCCATAGAAGAAGAGCAGAAAAGAACAAGGAGGAATTTTGAGCATGGCACTTAAAATATATATATACGTCTGCTAAAAATCTCAGATAATAACAAAGCGGGTGGAGGGATGGGAGGATACACTTTTTCTCAAGTATATCTCTCATGATTAACCTCAGTAGTGACATCCCTACAATAGAAGCAGGATTTATTTGCTTCAAACTGCAAAGGTATGCACTATTTGGTGCAAATAGCTGTGGACTTCCTCTATTTGCATGAAGAAAAGTGCTACAACACAACTCTTGCAACTCTTTGCCTGACCATCCAGATTACTCAAGACTAGCTGGTAAGAATACAAACCTACTGACCTGCAAGGACAAGAAACCTTTATGAGAAGGACAGGACATTTTCAGAGCTTTTCTTCCTTCTGTCATTTTAGGAAGAAGGCAGACAAGATTTCTATCCAATAGGTACAGTAAGGAGTACTTAAAAAACACAAAGGCGAATGAAAAAAATATAAGGATGGGGAAACCAGTAATACAAGACTGAAAAACATGAGTGCAAAAGAAAGGATAACAGCATTTATCTCTTTTTCTCCAAATACCTCTTTGGTCTTTCAAATCTTGCCTTTGTTCATCACCTGTGCTTTCTCAATCTCCTGCTTCTCCAGAAGCACATCATGGTCTGCATTAAGCACGTAGAAATCCTTGTGCACTGAGCTATCAAAGACATTTTTTCTACTCTTCTTTTCCAACCCCTTTTCAAGATCTCCAGCCTCCCGTGTGATGATTTCTTCTAAAATAAACACTAGCACTCCTATGAATCTCCTTTATTACAGGAGATACAGCGTAAAGCTGTAACTTCAGCTGTTAAGACTGAAAAGAAGTGCATTGGGGACATCCCAAGAAAACCCTCAAACTTTTTCCTTGTGGTTCAGTGTGATATCAGACTACTAACATCAAGCTACAACATTCCCTACAAATTTACTTTTTGTGGCTAGATCTCAGCCTTTGCACTGATTCCCAGATCCAGTGACTATTCTGGGAGGCCCTAACCAGCTTGGTATAACTGACTGATATCATAGAATGGGATCCCAAGAAATGTTGAGATGTATTCCCAGCTGTGGCACAGACACTAATTGGTATCCAAGACAAATCATCAACTTCTCTTATTTGATGTGACTGGGTATATCATAGAATCGTAGAATCACCAAGGTTGGAAAAGACCTACAAGGTCGTCCAGTCCAACCGTCCACCTATCACCAATAGTTCTCACTAAACCATGTCCCTCAACACACTGTTCCTTGAACACCTTCAGGGTCAGTGACTCCACCACCTCCCTGGGCAGCCCATTCCAGCGCCTGACCACTCATTCGGAAAAAGTAGTATTTCCTAATGTCCAGCCTGAATCTCCCCTGGCGCAACTTGAGTCTATTCCCTCTAGTCCTGTGGCTAGTTACATGAGAGAAGAGGGCGACCCCCAGCTTACTACAATTTCCATTCAGGTAGTCGCAGAGAGCGATAATGTCTCCCTTCAGCTTCCTCTTCTCTAGACTAAATTTTAAATCAGTAAATGCCTTTAAGGAAAGGATTTTTACTTTCCATCAGAGAGGACCATGTTTTCTCATTTTCAGAATAGAGATTCAGAGAATTAAAATCTATTTTTAATTAATGATTTATCTGATGAGTATATTCCCTCTTTCTGCAGGACCAGTGATCAAGAACAAGTTCAGTTTATCCAGTCCACTTAACAGAGGTGTTTGAAACTTCTAAACTACAGGTTAAGTGCAGAAAGATCTTTTCCACTAGTTAAATGTACAATGTGTGTTGGATTAGTTACTTATCCTTAGCTCTGAGTGAAAAGAATGTAAAAGAAACCACTTCCATTATAACTGTAAATTCAAATACTTGTTCAAATATTTGTGAGAACCATGACCTTGCCAAAAAGAGGAAGGAGACAAACTTAAAGGCTGGCCAAAGAAAATTAATAGAAATTTTCAGACAAAAATGCTCCAGCTCCTACATTCAATTTTACACCGTTCCATCTGTTAACTAATGCTAGTAAAGGGAATGAAAGTTGAAAAGCCACGCATTAATTTAGAGATGGGCACAAATCGAAGCTCTGAAAGGGAACAAACTAAAAATCTCTAATGGTTTGAATTCAAATCTATCTGGCAGCATGAATGCATCTTTGATTTAATGGCGAAGTAACAAATATTTGCCTGGGAGAACATGAACAAACTGCTTCCCGAACATAAAACAGCATCCCTTTGAGATTCTGGACCACACAGTCTTGTTCTTCCTTAATGGGCTCCAGTAATTCAAGAAATTACATTTTATCTCACAACTAAAATAGAAAGAAGAGTGCTTCCAACACACTGAATTATGCTCAGATTTCTTTATTTATTTGCAATATAAAATTTTATTGACACTATATCCATAAATCTTAGGCAAATTAATCAATTTGGTAGAAGAAGATAGAACACTTCCAGGATATTTTCAATTTCAAATTAATTTTAGAGTGCCTAATCTAGTTTGTCTTTTTATCACATCTGAGTCCTTTAAAAACTATTCTAGCGACAGGTTAATAGTCTTTCATCCTCATGAATTGTTCTTTCCATGCTCTTAAAAAAACTGGGCTTACCTAGTAGTAATAGATACTAAATTCCTTTTAAGTTACTTATGCTTTGTCTAGTAAATAAATGTCACCTCATAATATCACTTTGTAGTTTCACACAGTTCTATTAACAAATAGGCAAGTGTCAGAGTAGTCTGAGTCAAAAGGGACTTGAAAGTCTAAGGAGATACAGACTGACATACCTGTAATCAAAATTCTGTGTCTTCTGTGTTTTCAGATAGGAGATTGGATGCTAATATCTAATATTCTTCATTTAATACCAGTTTATTAGACAGAAGTTGTTCTCATGAAATCAGCATAGCAATCAGCGATGCTCAGCATAGCTTCAGCTGAGGGGGTGAAACAGGGTGCATGATGTTAAAAAATCCACTGATAATATAGTAAATAAATAAAAATAAATCACAAAAAATGTTAACGTTTATCTTAATAGAAGTATCTATTTAGTTTTGCATTGTTGTCTTGTGATGATGTTCAAGTTTGTTGTTTATAAAGCATCCATATTTTCTACCTTAGCTTTGGATTGTTGTTTTTTTCCCTGTTATTACTGCATTCAATATTTTTGTTTTTCTATTTCCTGTGTAGAGTTCAGCTGATTTACAGTTCTGTTTTTATTGTTTGTATAATTTGGTTGAGGTGCAGATAGCTGTCTTTTTTTATTGGTTCATTAAATTGGTCGTTCCCATGGAAACTTTTTAGTGCATTTTTTCCTGAGGTTTGAAGGATGCTTTGGGGCTTTTCTGTGGTGGTCTGGTAATCTTCATCAGACTACAACAACATGTCTTTATGCTTTTCCCCACAGTCCAAGTGTCTTACTTTCTTAACTCTTTGCTGCTTACATGGATCTGGTGACCTCCTGTACTGCAATTTTCATACTGGCATTCAAATGAAAATAAGGGAACACAGGATGTAAAATGCGTACAGTAAAAATAGGTATATGATTTAAATATAGTCTATGCATAGGTCTAAGGAATTTTTTTCCTTTCCAATTTAGACAGTCTGTCAGAATGAGCTCCTATCTCATGCATGGAAGCATGTGCAGCAGTCCTAGTACGTGTTGGGCCTAATTCTGCTTTGAACATCCAGCCAGAAGGAAATCTTAAAGTGCAACCTGCCTGCCCCCAAATGATTTCATTTACTTCAAATCTTCATAATAACCGTAGCTCTAGATTACTTCTGCAAATCTCCCTAGACATGAATAGATCAAATTTCCTCACCAGCATTGCGCTCTGTTCACAGCATAGCCAGGGATGTTCTGAGGCTGCTCAGCCTTTGTGTGAGAGCTGGGAACCTCTGCAGGCAGCCCCAGAAGGCACAAAGCTGCTCTATGTCCTTGCTACTTCCCCTCCAGGTTTCACACAGTCAGAGGAGGGCACCAGCCCCACTGCGCAACAAAGCCATCTAAGGACCGCATTACAAACTCTCTGCCATGGAGCTCCCACCTGAGACATGATGACGGTAACGCTAACTGTATGCTGAGGCTGAGTGCTGGAAGCCAGTTTGCTAGTTTTTCTACAAAGACAGACGGTCTAACAGTGCAACAGCTGCGCATACACCTCATATGAAGTGTATCAGGCAGGGAAAAACATTACTGATGGACCCTGAATAAGTGTAACACATCCATATCCCAGTACAACTCAGTGCCAAGAGACATAATTGTTCAGTACATATGTCTAAACAGAAAAATGAAGCTGCATTGAACCAAAGATGGAAATCTACCTTTATTTTGTTGACTACTGGAATCATGTGCATGTTCACATTTATTAAGAAATTTCAGACTATTTCTTCTGCTTTATTTCCTATGCAGTTCAACTTGCTACCTGCCAAATAATATTTCCTCAACCTCCACAGTTTTGTTCATAATGCTCACCCTTTATGTAGCCTTCTAGATCAAGCAATCTTTGGTATGGAATAGCTATCAAAAATAAAAAAAAATTAAAAAAAAAGCTGTGAAACACTTTCCATTGGAGCTAGGTTTACCCTCTAAATTCTGTAAGATTTGATTGTAATATTTGTTTAAATAATTATGTATAGAGATGGTGCTGACTGAAACTTTAACATTTTATTTTATAAGGGCAATTATATCACCATAATTCTTCATAGCAATTACTAAAAAATAAAATGTACCAAAGACATAAATATCCAATAAAATTCTTGTTTTCAGAATGTGCAAAAGTGGAGGTGCTGGACAAAATTTCTGTATGATCAAATAGGAGAAGGTGAGAGCTTCTCGCACTCAGAGTGATGAGATGCTTTGAATCCCTGGGGAAGTATGCAAACTTGTGGCTAGAATGACAACTAAGTAAACAATTAATAACAGGAGCAATGCCATGCATATCATCATTTTTTGAAATGTCAAAGCAGCAGCTTTGAGATCTGATCCAAGCTATTTGCAGATTCAGTCAGACCTCAGTCAGTTAACACTCCATTCATATTTGAAAGGTAGCATTTACAACACAAAGAACTGCAGTTGGTTTTAAGAGATTTCAATTAGAGAATTCTCACAGCATTCTGCAGCACAGTTTTGGAATAAGGAGGAGAGCAGCATGCAGCGACAACTCTGCCAAGGAGTAAACCCATCTAATCCTGGGTTTTTGTGCATGTGGCTTGGTAGATTGAGCTGAGATTGCTTTAGATTAGTCCTGTTCTTTTTCCTTAATCTTTTATTTGGCAAAGATGGATTACGATAGCACAATTGCCCTTGTAAAACCTCAAACTTGCAGCCTGTGCTAATTTTGGACACTGTATTTGGATAGTTTTGGAGAAATACTATAGAATTTAATGGAGAATGATACCCTCTCCTAAAAAATTCTGTAGTTTTTCTCAATCATCCCATAAAAACAATTCTGTTAGTCTACAAAGCTTTTTAAAATGTAAGCATTGCAATTATGGTCAGTAAATTATATAGACTTTTTGGATGAGAGAATCCCATTACATTTCCATAGTAAAGAATTTGATTTCATTCTTACTACCATTCTTTGGGATGTTTCCACAGGGAAAACTTGAGCTAAAGCAGAATCTCTACTATCTTCCTCTTAGCCTCCAGCTACTACAGAGTGTAACAATTATAAACTGATAAATCACTTGAATGGTTATGACATCTTCCATTGACTAGGAGGGCGGTGGTACATACACACATGCTGCTGCCAACATTAAATAATGTCAACTGAATTAAGTAAATGATGATTTAGCCTCAGCTAAACTTTTAGGGGCAAACTTTTTCTCTCTCAAATAGAGATGGTGGTTGTACTTCCTATGTTCAGATCTTGTTACATTTTAAAAGTCCAATTCTGTTGATTTCACTAGACATTTTGCCCATGATGAAAGAGCAGGATATTGGAGCTGAGTCCTGCCATACGTATTTAGAAGGAGAAAAGAGTCTAATGAGTTTGAAAATTTTTACATTCACACTAATGTGTGGACAAGAACAAATTTCGTATGGAACAGATACACAGATGAGATTTATTCCAGAAATGTTTGCATCCTACAAAGTTATAAATAATTTCCTGCTATTAGTCTTGTTCTTCTCTTCCCTCCTCCTACTGCTCCTCCCCCCCCAAAAAAAAGAAAAAAAAAAAGACTCCTCCAATAACCAATAGGCACTTTGAGTGGCATAACTGTATTAGTTTAACTAGCAGCATTTGACCCAAAGAGCAGTTCTCACTCCTGCCAACACAGTTGCAGTTATATTTGTAGGGGCCAATAAAATATATGGAATTTGATCATTTTTTTCATCTTTGAGGAAGGGAAAAAAGGCAAAATGACATGGGGTAGGAACACGGAGATTGTCAGGATGAACACAAGTAGATTCTCGAACGAACTGTGCCAACTCTTGCTCACTTCCTGACGAAGATGGTGTCACTTCCATTCACTAACATGATCTACAGCTATACGCAACCATTAAAACACAAACCAGCCAAGTTCTATTGCCCCGTCCACCCCCCATTATTAAAGAACTTTGACACACCAGTCTTGTTTTAATTTTGTGTTTGACTCTGTCTGACTCTTACTGCTAAGAGCACAAATTATACTAAATATAGGAACCCTGTTATATTAATTGCAGCTGTAAAATGACATTGTAGAAAAAAAAAGGAAAGATGAAACTGAATAAAACAGAGGGAAGGAAGAAAAAAGTGTAGCTCATGCTTCACCCATGAAGAGAGCTAAATTAAGCAAAGAATTTCATTTTCGGAATGCATTTCTTAATAACGCCATTATCATGCAGGTCTGCTCAAGAATTATTACTTCATAATGAAAAGAATGCAGAATGGATTTTGAAGCATCTGATTTTCCATGGTGGTGAGGAGAAGCAAGCCTGTTTTTCTCAGTGTGGTCACAGAGAGACTAAATTCAGAGCAGTCTCCCTTGCTCCATCTCTCCCTGTCCTGTTCTGCTTGTAAACTATTGGTCATAACTCATTACCTAATGACATTATGACTAGGAGGGTTCAGTTTTGCTGGCCGGTTAGACCAGTTAGGAAGCCCACCTGATTTTATCACAAGAAACAAATCAGAAAGAGACTCTCACTATAAGTTTGAGAATATTAGCATATTGTATTCTTCAGTTACCAAAATATAGGCCTCTGCTCAGGAGTACAGTCATGAAGCCATATATTTTTCATCTTGACAATAAAATATGTGCTCATTTGAAGGCAAAGAGTCCACTTTATCTCAAAAATTTTATCTTTAATGATTCTCTAAGCCACTGCTTAGAGAATGCTCTTTTTTCTTTGCCACACACTCTGAAACTATTCTTCTCTCCTGTCCCAAAGTTACCTTCACTTATGTTTAAATGTTAGAACTGTAGGCAGAATTAAATATCTGTTTCCTACAAATTATGCCCATCTGATTTCTGGGTGGAGAGAGTGGGTGCTGAGATGCCTGAAGAGGCTGAGAAGAGAACAGTATTTCAACTCGAAAAGATTTCTAGATCTAAAACTTAGTACTAGTACTAGTAACAATCATATCTTTATTCTTTATCACCTGGTATGTTAGTCTTTACTGAATTCTGTAAACAACACTTCAGCTGAAAGAGTAAAACTCACTAATTTTGAAGGACATTTATCAGGAACAGTTATATTCAGCTTCATCTTAAAGAGGGAATAATTCCCTACACTTTCATTTAACATAACAGATTAACCCCTCTCTTCTCCCCCAATCAGTGCTGAACTTCCTTTCCCATTCCCGTACATATTTCTCTCACACACAGTTTCTTGCTCTCATAGGAAAGGAACTAAGACACATACCACACAGAAACAGAATAAACAAAAGACAAGTCCACAAGACAAAGCCACTAGGACACTGGTTAAAGTATTTTCCCATGAATCTAAAAAAGATAACAGGCACTTGCTTATATATCTCCTTTCATCCCTGAAAGCTTTCAAGTTAATTCATGGTTTCATAACTACAATAAAATAACCAAGTGGAGATTAAAATCAGAGCCTCTTGTTATTTGGATATCAACAACATGAATCCCACCCAGGTCTTTCTAAAAGCAGCCTTGGCTGACACTCCAAAATGCTTCCTCAGGTCCATCTTCAGCCAAATAAGAAGTGGTCTGGAAAGGATTCATCCTTTTAGTGTACACAGAAGATCCTCGTCTTGGATCTATAAACTGAGTCTTTAAATTCCATTGTAATTACTTAGAAGTCATAAATAGAACAAACACTATTTGTGGCATCCCAGCTGGCTTTTTACACAAGGTGCCCACATCTTCAAACTTAGCTTTTAAGACCCGAGTGGGAACAATGTCAGAGGCCAGAATATGGTAACATATTCTCAAAAATTCTCAAAAAGCAAAAAAACCCAAACCCAACAAACCAAAAAAACCCAAACTCAAACAACAAAAAAAATCACAACATTTCTTAAGTAACAGGAAAAAAAAAGAATTCTTCTGTATTGAGGAACATTTGCTCAGAAAATGGATTCTCTCCTTGATTGGTTTTGTTTTCAGGAAGACAGGGTTAATAGAAGAGAAAAGCTCTGCTACAGTAAAGTGCTTTAAATCATTTAACTCTTACAACTTGATGACTTAATAACAGTCTTTCACAAATAACTGAACTCTTCACTCTGAATTTAATAATCAAAGACAAAACACTATTTTCCCCAAGAGATTCATTTTTGGAGAGACAGTCATGGAAATTTAAGACTACTGCTAGGGTGAATGCTTGTTAAAGATTTTTACCAAGTCATTCACAGTTCCTCTGATATCTATAAATCCTTAGCTTCCGCATACGCATATGAAATGGCCACAAGTCCCTCTGTTCTAAGCTAGGATACAATTCTTTCCACAGAGAGTGTCTGCCAGGGTGTTGTCCTGACTCACAGCATTAGCTGGCTCTACCACTGAACAGAAAGTGATACCTGACCATCAGCAAGGCAC
Source organism: Numida meleagris (assembly GCF_002078875.1). NCBI lineage: Eukaryota > Metazoa > Chordata > Aves > Galliformes > Numididae > Numida > Numida meleagris. The sequence goes on along the minus strand of NC_034410.1, from coordinate 50,632,342 downwards.
CCAGCACTGCAGATTTATGTTTATAAGCTCAGTATAAAATGAACATTGAATAGGTTTTTTAATGTGTCCAATTCTTGTCATGATCTTTAAATCTAAGAAAAATATATCCTAGAAGTTTCATATACTCCACAGAAAAACACTATTGATTAGAGCATTCTTGTTCACGTCATCCAGATTAGCAGCTGATCCCCAGTAGTGTCTCAAGAAAAGAAGGCACTATATCAATACAAGCTAACCCTGGTGGCTTTATCCATTATTGCAATCATAAGGCCACATGCGAACAAGAGTTGTAGAAGAACCAATTTTCTAGGAGAGAAGCCTGCATTTGAATTTTTAGTAGAATATATTCTGACCAAAGGGAGAGAAAGAAAAAGAAAGAAAACACAGAAATTGTGTAAGAAGAATTTACAGGTATATGAGATAGCAATATGAAAATATTGACTGTAGGAAACATTAACAACTGCAAGGCCAGACTGAAAGAACTGGAGTTTTGTCTAGACAAAATGCAACAGGAAAGACATAATACTATTTTTAGGCCGAAAAAAAAAAAGACTACCACAAAGGGCAGGCTAGCAATCTGCCTCTTCTATCCATAGCGACAAGAAGTGATGGGCTTAATGGCAGAAAAGAAGTTCTTAAAGCATTAACAAGAAACACCCTAGAGTAAGGGCAGTGAAGCTCTGTAATGGACTGCCTGGGGTCCTTAAAGAATTACTGTAAGTTTTGTAACAGTAATTCATAAGTTCCTCAGGGAGAAGAAGATAATAATAATCCTCTAAACTTCCTTTTTTTGAGAGTGTAGACTGAAAACTAAAAAAAAGATAAAGAAGCATTCCCACAAGGTGTGGAAGTCCTATAATGAGTGGACACTCTGCATTTGGTGCAACTTGGGTCATTTAGCACAGATCTTTACTGTACAACATAGCATTTACAGAACCACAAGATGCCATGAACCATGATAGACCTATAATTACAGGTAGCACAATTGCATTGTTATGGGCTGAGAAGAAGGCATTTTCACTACAGAATTTTCACCATGTTAGCTAACTGAGAGGGAGAATCAGAATGGTGTTTGTGAGTGACATCATGCTGCATTGGGTGTACATACCAGCCTAGATCAGTAGTGGCTCAGGATTCCCTATTGTCTGTGGTCTACAGAGATATGAAAAAATAGAGATGGAAAAGGGCTTACATTAGATTTGCTATTTTAACATAAATATTTCTCAGCCTTGTTATACATCTTCAACTTCATATCATCATTAAATAGTAACACAGTTAGGGATGACTTGAGAAAGTTCTGTGCAAGATCCAGATAAGATCCCTTTAAAATTATTTTTTCTATGAAATGGAATAACTCCACTCAAGAAAAAACAAGGGTAAAGTGGTGTGAGAACTCACGTGACACCTCACAGATAAAAGATTTGAACTGCTGATCTTCTCCACGCATATCTCTCCTCTTGCACTAGCTACTTCTCCCAGGTCAAAACCTGAGATGCCCTTAGTGAGAATATGTTCCAGCTCTGCATCCTTTGAAATATATGCTCCTGTTAACAGGAGCTTTGACAAATCATCATTTGTCATTCATCTTTTCATGCAAATATTTTTGGCCAGATTTCTCAGAGTCTCTTCCTTTACAAAATAACACTTGTGGGGGGATGCACTTTGGGGTCTCTCAGAAATGCCAGACTAGCTCAGCAGCTATGTTGCTCCTCTTCCTCACAGTGCCCAGTCAAAGTGTCCTGCCAGCGGCATTCAAAGACATTCCAGGGCAGGCACTAATGAAAAGCAGCAAAGCCTATGCTGGCTCCTCATCCTCCAGAAGAGGAGTGGTTACAATGAGAGAGAGAGAGACAGAGGACTTGTGCCAACTCAAAGGAATGGCAGGGAGCTCAAGAGAAATACAGAAATGTGGCTTGTAGTTTTTGCTTTGTCTTCTCTTTCTCCTTCAGCCACCCTGCTTAGCCTCTAAGTTTACTGCTTGTAAAACATCATGAAGAGAACACAGCTAAACACTTCAGGCCAATTAATGTCCATTTAGATTAGCACAGAACCCCTGCAAAACTACCCTAAGGAGTTCCCTAAAGCTTTTTTTTCCTCATTTCCCTCTGGGCTTGCACTACTCCTTCTTCAGGGAAATATGGGCAGTGGTTAATTCAGGATGAACACTTGAGGGACTATTCCACAATAATAAGAAGAAAACCATATTGCACACAAGGCTTATTTCATATCTGTATACTTAAACTCTTACTGTTTACAAAACACTACCTTTGCATTAATAACACCACTTAGAACACTTTGATTTTTTTAAGAAGGATAATTTGCAAACATAACTTAAAAGGCTGCTAACTATGTGAAGTACACAGTACCAACTAGGCTTCAACACTGTATCAGATGTGCAGGAGGAATAAAGGTCTTTCAGAACCATAGAATAGCCTCATGAAATGCAGGTAGCCCTCCCAAAATCTCATCATGTTAACCATCCACCAACCTCCTAGAGCTGTGACGTGAACAAGACAGAAGTGGCTCATCCTTAGGTCTCATGCCTGTTCTAAGGCCTCATGAATTGAAAGCACAGCTGGTTACAATATGCAACTTTCACCAACTGACAAGGCTGGCATCGCTGGATGTAACAGGGAAATTTAATGAGGTTTCAATATGTCATGCTAATTGAGCTAAATCAGAGCTACTATAACTGTCAATGACGTTATCCAACTAAGTTCTCAGCGTGGACATGTAAGTGGCTTCTGAAGAACATTACTTATCTGAGCATTAAATTGAACAGGGTTTAAATAGCACAGTTAAAGATAATATGAATCTGCTCATGTTAAATACACTGAAAGACTTCAGACACTAGAATAAATACAGTCTAATCCCTGGGGAAGGATTAGTGTGATAAAGATGACTACAGTTCCACTGTTTAATTTTGTTATGTAGATGTTCCCTGTAGACACCGCAGAGAGATTTTTCTAAAATAGAAAATGAGGTTCTCTTTCTGAAGGCATGCAAATCCAAAGCTTATGAAAACAAAATGTTATTCAATCTTATGTAAACAGAAGGCTAAAATTGCCAGATGTAAAATGGTATTGAATAGCATTCACACCCATCCAATTTAATAAGGTTTTGAACTCCTGATGCCAACTCTAGTGCCTGGCCTGGAAATCCACAACTTATGCACTGATTTAATAAATCATAAGCTATAACTTCCATAATATACTTAGGTATAGGTAAAAGACTGTCGCTTTTTGAATTATGTACTTAAAACCAGAAAAACACAAAGATGTCTTTACACCATTAAGCAACAACATGTGCCTTGAAGATTCGTTCAAAAACTATCAGAATAAAAGCATTAATGATAAATTTAGATTTCAGAAATTCCCTCAAATCCTATCAGAGTATTTTCTTAATAATTCTGATAAAATGAGGCTTCTTATGACAAATACTTAGTAATACAAACTAATAACTGAATAAACTAAATACTTGCTGAGACTTACCATGAGAAAAATTACCAGATGATGGTAAACTGACAAGTTTTCTAAAGAACATTAATATAAACTTATGCCAAGCTTTCTAGTCTGTATCAATTTTTCTATACATTGTAAATATGGCTCTACCTACATTGAAGTTAGTAGAAAGATAAACTTCTAAATTACCAAGATGGTGTGGGGTAGGGCTGCACACAGGCAATGCATAACAGTCTAGGATAGGATTTGTACTGCTGAAATTAAGTTAATCCTAAATAAAATCCTTCACTTATGCAATTGGGGAAGTAAGAGATTTAAATTTATACAAAAAATATTACCAAAGTATTTACAACAGTGTTAAAAAAACCCTGTGCCTAGATTATTAATTCTATCTGTCTGATCCTGCATTTCACATCAAGATTCACAGAGGGTTGTGTATATTTTTCTTTAATTATAAGAAGCACTCTACACTGATGATACTGAAACTTCCAAAACCAAACTCATTCACCCCAAAAATTGAGGAAAAAATTGAAACTGGACTAACACGAAACAGTAAAAATTAATTCAGCTGTCTGTTTCTAGAAACTCATTCAATGAACTTGTGAGGTTTTGATAAAATTTTAACTTCAGACAGCCCCTGTCATAATATTGTAGCTACATTGTGCTAAGTTTTAAATATACTGTGCTGTGTGGAAAAAAAAAATAATGGTTTACATCTCATTAAGTTAGGGTTATTTTTTTCTCTAAGTCATAAAACTGATTGGAAACAAGAACTAACAAGCCCAAATACTGGGATTGGTGTAGAATGTACACTCATTGCTTAAATGGTATCGAGAATATCCTTCCTACTCTGATCACCTAAAAAATCACTAAAAGTTAATTAACGAGACCTATTTCAGCATACCTTGCTGTACTGCAAAAAATTTTTTAAAAATATGGATAACTCAGTGACATCAAATATTACTACTGTATTTATATATAAAATATATGTATCAGTCAAACTCAGACATCATTTTACTTACTATCTTCATTATTAATTGTCAGACCTGACAGTTTCTTCTTATATTATACTGACCTTATGTGGCATTTAATCTCTACTGTACATTCAGCATTTAATTTATAGTATACATTCTACACAGTATACATAAGAAAAACATTCCCCTGAATTTTTTTCTGGAGAACAGTATGTTTTTATAAGTGAACACTGGTGGGGGGGATTACCAGAAATTCTATCCTATTTTTTCCTGTATGAGGGAATGGGAAAATTTTTGGTATTGTCATGAGGTCACAGGAAATTGAGCAGTGGTGAATATTAATAAATCTTCGTTAGGTGACTGCTGCTTTGTGGTCATTACTTGGGAATGGTTCTGAATTATCAACGTATTTTTATTGGCTCTAACTTAAAGATACCTTCTTCACTTGGTGGAAAAATAATGCTCCTTCTTTAGTTCTAAGAACAGCAGCCTAAGGCTGGAATGCTCTAAAGAAACCCAAGCTTTTGTAAAATGATGTCATATGCCAACTGTGCCAGGCAAATGTGTAGTAATAGCTAAAGCATTCTATAATTAAAACAAGTCCCTTCTTAAAAGAGACTGAAAGTGATCAAAGCTCTTTTGTCTGCTCAGACACTTGATAGATGTGAAAAGAGTTTTGCTTACAGTGAAGATGGTGCTGTGGTTTCTGTCTCCATCTTAAGTAGCAACAGAGTGCATCCCGAACTGTGCCTATTGCTAATAGAAATAATACAGGAAAACAAAAGGGGCCTTAAACACAAAATTAGCAGGTATTACTTTGCCTTTGTAAGAGAGAGTGTAACCTTAAATGTCTGAAACTACTATTTAACAGTGGCAAGGCAATAAAGCACAAAGATATTTCAGTGATACTGACAACAAAAAATTGTCCGCTCAGGCTAGAGGGAACTTTTGGTACCAGCAGTCACTTGATTACAGCATGTGGTCCATGACTACTCAGTTGTCATATTTCGAGAACATTTCATATTTACCAAGAAATATTACATATGAGGAAATACTTTGAAAATAAATTATTTCAGCTGAAACACATTCCTCAACTTGCCTCTGACCTTGTATCTAAACTGCCATAAAAGGTGACATGGAAATCCAAGTGAATCATTTCTAAGGAAGAATAATTTCTCATCTAAGTACACCTCAGTACAATCTTTATATGTCACAATTGTTCTTTGTTCTTGGACTCTCAGAAGTACAAATATAACAGGAGACAGACATTTCTAACAGTTCCAGCCATGTTTGCAAAAGAGACCTATCTGGAAATTTTAAATTAAAGCCTTCTCTCCCAGCATTTCCTTCACACTCCTAAGCAACAAAAATCAGACATTACTGAACTCACAGCACTTATCACACTTACTTAAAAAAAAATAAAATTCCAGTTACCTGACCCAAATTGTCAGGGACCAAAATCACATAATCCTAGTGGCAGTATGAGACGGAAAAGGTAGACAATACAAAAAATACAACAGAATGCAATCTAGCATAATGATTTAAAGGGAGCTGTTAAAGCTAAAATCTATCCTGAACTTCTGCCACCCTTGATTTGAAGCTCCATCATACAAGACACGTGAACAGAAATTTACACTGTCTAGAAATTTTTTGAGCGAGTGAGGAGACAGCGAGACCAGACTCAGTAATTTTCATATGTAAGCAGGTCGTTCCTTGCAGAAGTTGGGACTATCTTTCAAAGATGGCTTTAGACACTAGGAGGTTGAAGATTTCCAACTAGTTCTTGGACAGATTACAATTTTTGTTGCAACAGCCAAAACTCTTGCCACCTTTCTCATCAAGTACCGAATGAAAATGCAATAGGAAGACAATATAAGCAGTTTTTCTAATACACAGCTTTACCTACGTCTGCAAATTAACTTCATACGTAAAGTGAATTTCACTACACAAAAAAGGTTATTTCAGGTAAAAAGCTTCTTGTTCCAATACTCTACGATGAGAACAGCACAAAGCATGAGAAATTATGTAAAGTAATACATTCGTGTTCCTTTCTGTCTGATCCAAGTAACATTTTATTTCTGTAGTGAAGCTAAATGGAGTATTCCACTATCATTTTAAAAGACTTCAGTCACATTCTCCCTAACGGAAACAAAACAACTGGTTCATGAATTGTGAACAAGAATTTCCATGATTAAAAAAAAATACAGCTTTCCACTATCAACCTACTTACGGTCCATCTGCATACTGTAAATTATTCAAGGGAAAAACCACAATGAAGATCTTAAGAATTCTTTTTCTTTGATCTGTCTACACTAGAAACTACACTAGAAATCCTTTCCCTTTATAAATGAAACAAAATCGCATAAGACATTGTTTCTGCATTCAAAACATTCTGATATTGTATTAGTGCAATATAAGAAAGGACCATACCGTCAAGCACCTTTTCATACCTTCTCTCCTAGTGCACAGACTGCTTTGAAAAACCAAACCAAACTAAAACGTGTGGGTGTGTGTGCACATATGTAGGAAAATACCAAATCATGCTATACAGACAAGCCTTCTCAAAAAAAAAAAAAAGGACATTCATAGACATATGATATTTTTCAGATGTTTTGTGACAGTTCTAGGAGGAATTTGACCTGTTTCTAAAATGTTTAATCACTGAAGGCTAGCATAATGATACATGGCTTCCTGGATCTTTTTCAGAAAGTCTTCATAAAAGGACTTCTCCTATGCCTCTTCTAAAGCAGAGTTAATGCTCATTCCTTGGAACTCTAAAAAAAAGCCCCATTTCTAGTCAAGAAATATGGAGCACCCCAATTAATGGATTAGTGAATTCTTAGGTCTTGCAGTTCTTAGTGTAATGTCATTTGATTGAGTTTGGGTTTCCATCATCTCTCCTTAGATTCATCATGTGGACACAATGGGACAGGCAGCTGCACAGTTGTTTTCCTGTCAGGTTATGTATTATACTTGAAGGTTTTAAGTGGGAATGATAGCGAGGGTCTGGTAGCAGTAGCAAACTAGCTGGATGTGAGATGGAGCAAAGTAGGTCTTCACCTATGCTATCTATAATGATAGCATTCACATAAAATAGTGATTTTTTATTAAAAAAAATCGAATTCCAGCAAGATCACTGTTGAAATCAATACTTAGTATGATGTGTAATGGTAGCCTCAGAAGACTGTAAAAGAAAAACTCTGTGGCTAGAAACATGGTAAAATTACCTACACAATGGAAATATAAAATTGAAATGTTTTCTAAAGAAAAGAAATGGTTACATTTCTCCATAGATATCAGGGAAATGCTAATAAAAAAGTAAAAATAAATAACCAATGGGATTCTAGTTTTGGGTGGCACAGGAAGAAACAAAGGGGGAGAACTGTTCTATCAAAAGTCAGTGGGGAAGCCACCTAAGCCTGAGACACCCCCAAAGGCCTGTGAGACAGGGCAGAGCTATAGCCCTGTAAGCCTCTCAAGTACAGAACTTCTAGATGTCACCACCATAGAGGTCATTTGAGCACCCCAAGCACTGTCCTGCTCTTAAGACATCTAATAACAGCCTTGCCTCTCTTGTCTGAAGTTGTTATGAAATAATTGGAAATGAATTAAAAGTTGTTTATTCATTACAGTGGGCACCAAGAAATAGAAATAGCTAAGGAAAACAAGCAATGTGCAAAAATGAAAAATGAAAGTCCATCTGTTGGACTCCAAGTTCACATTTCTCCCTCTTTTTTTTTTTAAATGCTACCTCACCTCCCTAATCAAAAAAATACCATGATGATGCAATGGAAAGTTGGTACAATAATAATAAAGCATTCAAACAATATCTTTGGGAAATGACTTCAGTAGTGATGAATGAGATTCATAAATCCATAAATAAATGCTAACCTCATTACACAACATGGTGAATTCCCAACAATACTGCATTTGGTATCGAAGAAGAAATAATCATAGCATTATCAAGAACTAACAAAATTCAGCATAAGATGCTTCAGGCTAATATCTTACACTGTCCTAACTTCATTTAGCATGCAATTTCAGTTTATCAGTTAAGAATGTAGGCAAACCAGTACTTCAACAAACCTGCACGCATTATTTCTGTATTACAGTTATTGAAATCACATATTTTCCTAAAAACACAAGAAATACAGTGCCTTTTTTTTTTTACAGGAATAAGTTACAGAGGTAAAAAGATTTATTCTGGTACACGTGTCTGTTTTAAATGGGCAGTGACACAACATCTTCTGGAACAGAGGTTCATTTTTGAGTAATGTGCTGGAGTAACCTTTTCTAGTAAAAATAATCAGAGAATAAGTTGAAGAGGATTTAAAGCTACAGCAAGATCTCTAATTAACAAAAACATTGAATCCTCTAGAAACAGCAGATTCCATGTTGTCGTGAAGTTAATGGTATTTATGGTTCCAAGTACTTCCATTTTTCCTTGCCACTTACGTGTCTACCAACTTAGTCATCTCTGCTTAAGGGTGAGAATGGCAATGTAGGTAGAAATATATTCGTATAACTGAAGTTTTCACCAAAAAGACAACATGTACTTACAATTTGTTTTCTCATGTTCTCCAGTAAGGAGAAGGGCATCACTTGAATGACACAAATGACAAGTTATTGCTACATCTACTGTTAGGAAACAAAAGCTACATATCTACGTTCTACATTAAGACTTACATGATGAGCATCCACTCTTTATTTCCCTAAGGTATTTTTTAAAGTGTATTTCTGAGGTACTTCTATTGTAGTAGAGCGCAGAATCAAACATGAAGAAATGATTTGTTCTTACAGTGGAAAAGGAATGACAATCTCCCTATGGGAACTGTTGTAAACACACAAGCTAATATTTTAATTCCCTGGGAACTATATGAGTTGCCTATGTGCTTCTATTAACTAAAAAGATATTTTCATGTTGTCTCCTCAACAGAATGTTAACTATAACATTATAACTATAACCCAGTGTAGCAGGGATGGTCAGAACTGGCTTGGTGCCTAGCTTGATGGGATGTTAATCCATGACTGGTTCCTAGAAACTGTAATAAAGAAGTAGCAAGTAATAATAAATAAAAATGTATGATCCAAAACACCAGCTCTCATCAGTGCCCTGTGTGTACTAGTATTTCTACATTTTCTACCACCAGGAGAGGTGAAATTGAGCCAGTAAACTGTGGGAAATTTTAGGAAAATATGTTAAATGTAGACAAGATAATAGCATCTGTAGCCCCCCCTTTTTTATTAAATAGTATTGTGGGGTTTCACTTTTATTGTTTATCAATGATTGCCAGATTGTTCGCTCCATTCACAAATAAAAACTAAAAGGATTTTGAAAGAGAGAGGTTAGGAAAAGTCATGGCAAACTTGAAAAATACCAGAGGATTTCTTCAAAATGCAAGTAGTACCAAGCTCAAAATACAAAGCTGGAGTAATCCTGACAGTAAATATTCAATAAATTTATTAAAATAATCCAAAACACTATGACAATTCCCATTGTCTTTTAAAACAATAAGCATCTGTCCAAGAAGCAAGCCAAAACTGTTTGTTTTATAGCTTTGGGACTTTCTGTCCTATCATTTAAACTGATGGAATGTCTGCAACCAAGTTATCTAACAAGAATATGCACAAAATTACTTCAGGAATTTCAAACAATAGCTTATGCTACTTGCTCTTGTGTGGTTACTGAAGCCCAGATGGTGTACTGTCAAAGATACACTTAGGACAGGTTTTATGCTAAGCTTTGCAGTAATGCAGATTCAAAGCTGTTAAATACTCGCTTCTGTCCTGAATCAAATACAATGCTTGAATTGTGGTATAGGTGAAAAAACAACTCTGTTTTCAATTGTACTAAACTGGTTGTGTTTCATTTACATAGATTGCTCCAAAAGTAATGCTTCCTATCTACTTCCATGGAAACTACAAGTACAAAGAGCACAATAACACTAATTGATAGAGCACATTCTCAGCTACAAAACACAATTTTTCATTATAGTCACCACCATTAGCTCTGCACTTTTGCTAGCAATGAACAAGTGCCTGCATGCCATGCTCTTAAAAATCTGCATGAGTGGAGGTGACATACTGTTACTGTCGCCACTGCTGAAATGCGCCACCCACCACCTCACTGTGCTCACATCCACTGTTTGGTCTCCATAAACATTCAGCAAGAGTCGATGACTGTCAATAGGTGCAATTTTTTTCCACATGGAGTGTTACCTAATTACCTACTAAACCTATACGCGCGCTATTAGGGGGATCTCATCAATGTCTATAAATACCTGAAGAGTGGGTGCAAAGGAGATGGAGTCAGGATGTTTTCAGTGGTGCCATGGGCATGCACTAGAATATAAGTTCCCTCTGAACACCAAGCAGCACTTCTGTGCTGTGTGGGTGATGGATCCCTGGCATAGGCTGCCCAGAGAGGCTATGGAGTCTCCTCCTTGGAGATCTTCAAAAGCCACCTGGACATGGGCCTGGGACCCTGCTGTGGGTGCCCCTGCTTGAGCAGAGGTTGGAGGAGATAACCTCCAGAGGGCCCTGCCAACCTCAGCTGTTATGTGGCTATGTGAAAACCTTAGAGTGTAGGAGTTAGTACTTCACACAGCCATGCATAGAGATCTGCCACCATTGCCACAAAATAAAACCCAGAATCCTTTGATAAATTTAATAAAGAAATATGCAAGATTTATTTTACCACAACAAGAACTGCCTACATGTAAATTAACATAAATTAACATAATAACCCACTAGCCTGACTCTACCAAGAAGAGCTTTAATACTTAATTAACATTTATACGGCTCCTTACAGTCCATGCAGCCACCCACACTAAATATTCCTTCCACGTCACGGCTCAGGAAGCAGTGGCAGATGGCCACTGACACAATGCAAAATCCCGGATCAAGGTACTGGCAGTGGGAGGCTACTGTGAGGGACAGACAAGCCACCTTCTTGAAGGCTTCTCCAAAACCCAGCCGCACTAACAGGTTCATTTTCCCAACCGATAAAATATGTTTAGCTTTTTCTCACCGTAATTGCCACAATCATTAAAAATCCCCAGTCCATTTACAATGTGCAAATACCTATAAAATCCCCATTTAGCCATGTCAGTTTTGACAAAAATCAATTATAATACTTTGCATTTTATAGTAGGAGCTTAGAGAACTGGAGACAGCTGTATTCCTCCGTTTTGCAACAGTTTATACAAATGTGCACAGGAGTTACATGGCTGTTAATTTAGGAAAGCATGCTGAAGTGATGACCGGAGGGACTGCCAGATCATGGAGGATCCACTAGAGAAACCGAGATGCTTCTGCTGTTGGAAGTTATATTAAAAGCTAAGGAAGAGAAGGGCAGACCTTGTGATATAGGACTAGGCAAGAACTTTCAAATGCTGTGTGGAAGAGCAATGCTGTTAGCTTGACAGACCCTGAACAGCAAGGGGACAAAAAGAGGGGAACACATGTAGAAAATCACCTCAGTGAAATTACTTTAAACTACCAGCTTGATGCATGACCAGATGGTGGCAGGGCCTGCCCTGCTGCTGTGTGAGACGAGGTGATGCCACACACATCTGCTTCCAGTAGCCCCACTGCAGGGCACAGCCAGGCCACACAGACACGCGTGGGTGCCTTGGGCAGAGCAGAGCTCAGAATTAGAGACAAATTGTTGAGACAACATGCACCTCTGGTAGTATGTCTAGAGCAATGAGTCTGGGCAAGCAAGCACAACCTCGTCACCCAAGACTTAATAGTGACTAACACCTCATAGGTAAAAAGATAGGAAATTGATGTGCATACAGGAAACCTGTGAGCATAATTCCCAGACTGACAGGGGCAAATGATGATAAAACAACAAAAAAATGCAAGACAGGGATGCTTCTCAGTAGAACTTAAAATATTACTTTTCACATGTTTTGCAATTAAAATTCAGTAAGTAAATGAAAATTTCCTTCAACAAGCAACAGGTCCGATTTCTGCTGATGCAGAATGTAAAATGGCAGAACTTCGATTAGTTTGAATGGACCATGATCAGGCCCTTGAAAGACTATTTGTTTATGAAGCACTGTAAACAGTGAAATGTATCACAATATTCAATAATTTATTGTGAGTTTAAAAATTATTATTACCTCTACCACCACCAGTGGATTCTGTTAATTATTTCTCAGTCTTCTTATGAGTGGAAAGAATAAAAATTAAAGAGGTAGTTAAAAATAGTTTCAGTGTTAAACTGAGGTCAGTAATTCAAATAGATCAAAATTTTGAAGACTGATACAAGCAAGCCTTTGCCTAGGGATGGTAAGTTAACCTCATATAAAATTACCACAGTGAAGATGCACAGAATTCAACTTTATTTTCTTTTACAGAGATTTTTAAAAAAGAAAAAAATAAGTTAATTAAATTATGGCTTTGAATTTATGACATCTATATATAGTTGCCAGTTAACAGGATTTGCATCCCCCTGAATAAATGCCAAGAAAGTAAGTGATTCAGTAAACCCACTTATACACAGATTTCCTAAAGTGCCATGCAAAAAGCCTTTATTGAAAAAGATTTAAATTGCTCATATCTTAAAATAACTTGAGCGCGTGATGTAAAATATACTGTAGTCAGTCTCATTTTTTGGAATTTCAGAAGGTAATTAGGCCCTCATTCTTGGAACAAGAGCTCTGCTATTATGATTAGCAGTGAACTATAAAATTTTCTCTTCACAAATTTATACTTTGTCAGAGATTATCCAGGAAATTACCTTTTGAGAATAACTGCAAATAGGAGAACATTTTTAGTAGGCTGATTTGGCCACCTATATAAAGACAGTTCTCTATGCATGTGCAGGATGACAATTGAACAAGCAACGTTAGGGTGCTCTTTGATCTGCACAAAGATGAGAGCACGGCAAAACTTGCTCAGAAAACATAAAAGTGCCAAGAAATAGAGTTTCAGCATGAAACTTTTACAGATTCAGACTACACTACTCAAAGAGTTGTGTTCAGAAATAGCTTCATTTTGATTTTGATCCTGATGATCTGGGCATTTCATGTGAATTACCCCTCCTCATCCATCACTACCACACACAAAGGTGGTAGGATAACCTTTTTCAACCCAGTCGCTTGTTGCTTTAGCCAGTCATCTACAATGAAACACAGGCACTTCTTCTTTGCTGAAGGACACACGAACCCACAGGGCAGCAATCCAGAAAATCTAGTGATTACATTATGGGGATTTCAATCTTTGCTTTTCATTCTTCTGCACATAGTAGAAATATGTATGCATAAATACCAGACCAGGCACAATAACTCATGTGATGTCACTTCCTGCACAAAGTGTCCCAATCACCAATATAAAGTGACCTAAAAAAAACCCCTCAAATTATATGAATAATTTACAGATTTTACAGCATTTAAAACAAGGAAAAAAAAAAAAAAAAAGCACATAGAATAGAATACAAGCTCTTGGTTGGGGCCTAGCCTCCCTCTGTTCCCAGGATTTAAGAGTAGGTTTGAAACTCTTCAGAGAAAGGGGAATTGCCTTTGTCCAGGACTCCTATAATCATACATAAATGGCCCCACAAGTGAGCAGTTGCATAAAAAATAGGCTATGGTGCTTCGGCCCCCCTTTTCAACTGTCTTACCAGGGCACAGCGGAGGGAAAATATTTCATTCTACTAACAGCACAGGGTTTGTTACACTAATTAAATATCATCTTAGTTTTCTTACTCATTTAGACAAAAACATCCCACATACCCAAACTCAAACCCTTGCACCTTCTTTTTTCAACTATTTTGATTAAGTACTTTAACAAGTAAGGTTTAACAATGAAACTATTTGCAGAATCTTATTGCTGATTTTTCTCATGCTTTAATGATGGAATACAATGATGGAAAAAGCGGTTGAGCAGTAAATAGCAAAAGCATAATACTGAAACCTGGTTCATTTCACCAACTGAACAGAGCTAGACTGAAAAATGTAGACTGCCTTCACCCTTATTTCTCCCTTTGTATTGCCTTAGCCCTTGAGATTCATCCAACATCACATAAAGCTCTGCTGATAGAATTAAGCAAGGTTTGCAAGAGAAATTTTCAGCTTACAACTTTTTGTGCAAGAAAGTGGATACAGCAGATAAAATGTTTCAGTCTGTCCCCACTTCCTCTACTTAATTCTTTTCCATTCACATGAACACACATATATAACATCCCTAGTAAGTGCCATCAGAGTAGAGGCAGGAAAAGCTGAAAGCTAAAAATGTTGTAACCAAGGGAAGTTGGACTTACTAAAACTACTCGAGAGATCAGTGGACTTTGTGTGCTATGTTGGAAGGTTGGAAGATATGAGTTGTTTTTTTTTTAACGTTTATATTGGAGCCTGCAACATTAGGGTCAAGGCAGATGTGCAACCCAAACCTTGGCTAAAATTGTATTCACTGCACAAATCTTACACTGTGCAGCTGCCAGCAAACCTCTAGTTCTCTATGTCTTTTTCTTAGTGAATTTGTTTTACCACGGACTCAGCACATCCTGTACATTTATTTGGTATGGTTTGTTCATTGCTTACCTTCCTCATGACCATCTAGACAAATGTAGATATTGTTTCCATAGGTACCATCTGTACATTGCTTTAACTCTGCTCTGACCCAGGCATAAATTTCTAAAAAAGGTTCCTTTCAACAGCTTTGCACTGTCCAGAGTGGCAAATTTTCATTAGACCTTCTGATTTCAGATAACCTGGCTTTCAATATACATTTATGGAGCTTCACAGGCCTGATGTAAGAGCTTACATAAAGTAATGCAACACTAGTGGAGCAAATACAGCAGGAAAAAAAATACATGTATTTATATAAATATGTATTGTGCAAGCTAATCAAGCTTAGAGGACAGCAAAGACCTCAGAACATGAATGGTTACACACCAGAAGCTGGTAAAAAGAGTGCAGCCAAGTTCTGAGAAATACAAATTCCTGTCAGAAATAAAGGATTTCTGGGCAGTGCATGGAGTATGCACTTCACTTCTCAAAAGTAAAATGCAAATCCTGTGTTAAATGATGGGGTGACCAGAAAAATCATTGCCCAAAACAAATAGGTACAGAAAGGTCACACATCCAAACATTTCAAGCACAGGAAGCCAGTCTTTGTTTGGAAACAGGGTAGCATTTGTGACACCCAAACTGTTTCATTGCACCCAAGACAGTAATTCAAAGCTACTAAACTATGACCACAAACCACATAGGATTACAACACATCTAAGAGATTGTGTCATAACAAGAGTCTATTTTTGAATAAAGTGCATGGGCTATTGAAAGAAACATAAGGGTCCTTTGTATTTTGTAAGTATACCTCCTTCAATGGTTAACCAGTTATATCTAGAGGTATCACACAAGAATGTAGCAACACAGCACACATCATACAGTCAAGACTCATTTTTATCTATTGCCACAAAAGAATTCCAAACAATAAGCTCCAAGTTTTCTTTTAGTAAAACTTTTAATTCATGTTATTCTTATATCGATCTCCAAATTATCACGTTATGAAGAAAAATTAAGTTCCTCATTTTCAAACATATGCTATTTCTTTTAATTTTTTTTGAACACTAGAAAAGAAAGTGCACCCAAAGCAGATCTCCACTAATGCAAGTTGATTCCACAATCCCATTTAGAGAATCATCAGACTTTACCCCTCAGCGAGGTTTGGCCTGAGTCTCTCTGCAACCACTGAAAGGCAATTCCACCTCATGAGAAGAATATTCTTACCATCAGAGAAGTATTTTTGAGCCTAAATTTAGTTAGCTGATGTCCTTTTCTTTTTGGGCCAGCAGCACCCTTTAGTTTAAGCACCCCCTGTCTGACCCTCACATTTATCTCTGTTATGCATTTATACAGATTTATTATACATTTCCCTTCAGCCTTCAGTTATGAGGTTGAACATCAAGCCCCCTAGTTTCTCTCCTAAGGCTGCTTTTTGATCCCTGCATCCATTCTAATAAAAACAATGGAGTTCTTCACTACAACAATCCAATAATATTGTAAATTAAGACCAAGCTATTAATAAACAGGAGCTTAAATGTAGGCTGCTAAAGCTCCATTTGGAGATCCAGGACATTCAGTAATGAAAAATACATAAATAGGTCTCAAATTCAATTGAAATTCCTGGGTGGGTTATACTGAACATTAAAAGGAAATAGGGTTAATGTTGCACCCTCATTTTACACCATCTTTACCATACAAAATCAAATCTGTAAGTAATCTTGATCTTTTATTATTATTATATTACTTTTATTATTGAAAGCACCTTTATTTTTCATGGATGTGATGCTATCATCATTTACATTAAGAAACTTGATACAAACTAGAAGAAACAGGAAATTTGCAGGGAGGGGAGTGTAATTCCCGTAGTTTATGAACTCTCTGTGCCCATGTTTCCAGGGTATAAATTAAGCCACTGAACCAAGGAACACAAAACAAAACAAGCCCCCACAACTATAGTCTAAAAACCTTCCACTGAAGTCTCTGGTTTAGCTTTGCACTGCCGCTCTTCTTCACTCCACACCTGAACACCAACTCTTTTCATGTGATCTTCTTGCACATATCAAGCCTTGCAGAACAGAGAACGTCACAGAAACCCTTCACTAGACTCACACATAACTTGTGTTACATAGAATCATAGAATCATAGAATTGCTCGGGTTGGAAAAGACCTTCAAGATCATCAAGTCCAATCGCAACCTAATCATACTACCCTAACAACCCACCACTAGATCATGTCCCTGAGCACCACATCCAAACGGATTTTAAACACATTCAGGGATGGTGACTCAACCACCTCCTTGGGGAGCCTATTCCAGTGCTTAACAACCCATTCTGTAAAGAAGGTTTTCCTGATATCTAACCTAAACCTCCCCTGGTGCAACATGAGAGCATTTCCCCTTGTCCTGTCACCAGTGATAAGAGACCAACCCTGCTCTCACTGCAATCACCTGTCAGGTATTTGAAGAGAGCAATAAGGTCTCCCCTTAGCCTCCTCTTCCCCAGACTAAACAGCCCCAGTTCCTTTAGTTGCTCCTCGTAGGGCATATTCTCCAAGCCCTTCACAAGATTTGTTGCCTTTCTTTGGGGGCCACACATCTGTTTCCACATGTGCAGTGAAATCCTGAGGCACAGAACAGTGCCGTCCAACAGAAGAGATGAGGAAAAGAGTGAAGGCTCATCTCTTCAGACCACAGTTAGATTTAAGGTTTCTCAGAGTAAGAGATGCTTAGTGTAGCATGGAAATCTTGACAAATAGAAACCAGAAATATCTACATTCACTCTCTTCTGCTTACAAAGGGAGAAAACTCATGCCTTGCTATGGTGGGAAAGGACAAGGTCAACATGTATGAAAGACAGTGACATAATTGGTCTGCTGAATAAAATGGAAACAGTGCAATTGAGGCAATTTCAAGGAAGATCTTGAAATGCAAGTGACCTTCTAGGAGTTCTTTCAGAATCGTCATCCTCTTCTCACTGCAGCTCATGGAAGTTTCAGGTGAAGAAGGGAGCTAACATAGAGCCCTATCTCTTGTGGTCCTGTGGAGTGCTGACAGCTTTTTGTGGTTGCTGTAATACCTTCACTGATTTTTGTTTGAGAACTTGCATTTACAAGCATCAACATGGAAAACAAAGAGAGCTCAAAGAGGAAAGAAAGGTGAAAGAGAGAAAATGAAAGGGCAAGAAAATTAATATACAACAGTGAAATTAGTTAAAAAAATAAAATGAGGTGGTGTCTGACAGGAATTGAAACTAAAACCAAACAGAAACAGAGGGCTTTATTTTGAGGGCTTTATTACTCTTACATATTTTGCTAAAAAAGAAGTTTATTATTAGACTAGTTTTATTATGATTGTAGTAAATATATTATTGTGGAATTTTAATTTCAGAAAAGCTTGAATGTATTTTTAAATGAACTCATCTGTTTTCATTTCAAAATGACATCTTTGTTTAATAAATTGCCAGTATTCAATTAAAAAGTTTTTAAAGGCTTGAGAAAACAAAACATTTTACTTCTTTCTTCCACTCCACTCTTCTCCTTCCCCTATTTAGCAAAAAACCACCCAAGTTAACTTGAATCAAAACACTTAAGTTTGACTAAAAAACTGAAAACAAACCAGCACTTTATCAAATACAAGGTAGAAACCAAACTAAGGACCTACAAGTCTTACTAGACTAGAGAAGAGAAGGCTTTATTTCTTCTTACTGCGCTATGTCTGTGCTTGGGGAAAGGAACAACTGAAATTGCACTTTCAGAACAGCTTAAATGGAAAGCTACCAAGATTTTTTTCAGTATAGAAGTCTCTAGAAGCAGTTGCTTCCATGGCCAAATATTTCCACATAATACACATGCCCTTTCCTCCTTCTTTCTCTTTTAGGCCAAGAAAAATTAGGAACCAGTCAAAACTGCATACACATTTATGATTTTTCTCACACCTCTAACTTTTTACTCATGGTAGCCGCTCTGCACAAAGAGCACCATCTCACACTGCTTTCTAGCTGCCTGACAGTTAGTGTGTTACTGATATTTGTCACCATGAATTATCCTATCAAGTAGTATCAGAGCATGAGAGATCATGCACTCAAAATTGTAATTGCCTTTGCCACTGTCCCAGTTGTTTTGTGTCATTCACTGATCATAAACTTCTCAAAGAGTTTTGCATTGTAACCCAGAGAATAAAACAGAATGGGAAGCAAATTACAGTAGTCAACACATATTATAACATTATATTATCTTACTGCTTTTCTACTTAAAGACTAATGTTGTCCATGTGCACACCTACATGCCTGAGTTGTGAAATTCAGCAGAAGACTTACATTGACAGTACTTCTCCAGTATCTTTAAGGCACAACTGACAACTGCCAGTTAAAAATTTCTTATCATCATGTCCACCCACTTAATTTATAAAATACAGATTTATTTAGTAGTAACATAAAGCAAGTGTGGGAGACTTGGCTTACAAGTCTGACACATATGAAAACACCCTTACTTCTCTCCTTTATTTCTAAGCTTGAAGCTGAATTCAAAGCTGAATTTAGTTGTTGTTTACTGATGGAAACAAATTTTTCTTTCCCTCTCTCACTCTGCTATAGAAAAATATCCTTTTGAGTACCAGATATCAGTTGCTTACCTTACTAAATCCAAAGGTATCCACGCTAATCGTTGACAACTTCACTATCTCATTTTGTGAACTTTTGGGGATTTAGCGTTTATATGTATGCATGAGTAAAAATGTGTATGATATAACCCTAGAACAAGGCCATATTAGATATTCTGATGATGATCCACCTTATCTTAGCCAAAAGGACATACTGACTTCTTTCTACATCCTATAATGGTCCCTTTTCATGTCTGGCAATAGCTAGTAGCAAGGCAAATATGGAGAGAAGAGATCCCTTGGGTTACTCTCCAAGTTAAAAAGAGAATGTGAGATCAGTTCAGTTTCTCTGGAGCTCTATTTAGTAAGTGTTTTCTGAAGCAGTTGTGAGGGACACAGACAGAAGGAACTTGATGGCTTTTTACTAACTATTGTTGATAGCTCTTGCAGCTTTTTCTGCTGCCTGCTCTATCCTGATAAGCAAACTAGTATGGAAATGCTACAAGTGGAGGTTGTCTCTCCATCTCCTTAAAACAAGGAAATACACATAAAAGCTTGATTTTGGCTAGGTAATAAATATTAATTCTTTGGCTTAGGAGCAGTGATCTCACTACAAAATGCAACAACAAATGATCTCAGAGAATTATCTCTCAGCCAAAACTGCACTTTATCACTAAATGCCCTTTGGGAAAGGAAAAAAATATGTGAAATGTAAAATTATTGTGGCCTTTGAATGGCATAAATTAAGGAAAAATACATTTTTGATACATCTGAGATCTTTTTAAATGTAGAGAGCTTGACCATTGAATTTAAGGGGACTTGGATATTATCCTGAAAGTCATGTAGCTAAGTTCAAATATCTGCTTCTGCATCACACCTTCTTTTGACTAGCTCCCTTAGCACCATGGTAGAACAAACGAACAAACAAACAAAACACATAGTAGATAAAGAAACAAATTAAACTGCAATAGGCAAAATTTTGCTACGTTATTTTGCTCTTTAAATGGGCAAACAGGCCCATGAAAGAGAAGGTCTGATGCAGAAAGGTGCAACTCAAACTATATTTTGAAGAGGTTGAGAAAGATTCAAATAATTAGTGTTTATTTTTCATATTGCATTAACACCTAGAGGTGTCAGCTTTCATCAGGATCTCTTTGTGCAGGTTCTGCATATTCACATTGCAAGAAAAGATTATGGTCCAGAAGGAGTTTGTAAAAAACAAAACAAAACCAAAAAAAGAATTCAAAGAAAATAGAAGAAAAGTGGAAATAAGACAATGCTATCTCCACTGCTGAAACAGAGATCTCAGACTCGGAATGATGCACAGATTTGTATGAAGTTACCAGCTTATACTGTGGCAGAGATAAGAGAAAACAAAATTTTTATGAACAATGCATTCAAATGTAGTCAATTCTAAAAGCACTTTTTCTGTACTTCCCTCTCTTTAAATCATCTCACACATATAAAGGTATGCTTTAATTAATTTTAAATGACACTGATAACACTGAATACCCATAAGAGTAAAGCATTCATTCCAACTGTTTTTTCAGTTCATTTACTTCTTTACTTTCAGTATTATTTTCATGTCTTTGATTAAAACAACACAATAACGAAAAAAATCACAGTTTGTTTTGTCTCTATCATTCTTGTAGCTTGTAAATTACCGTTAAGTGTTAAAATTTCCTATTATTAGTGTTTACATGTAAGAATAAAAAACAAAGTGTTTAGGTATTTTCTGTGAATAAGGAATAAGAATTACTGTCAAATATACAGCATAGCAATAAATTGATAAATCTACTTCATTTAAATTCAAAGGTTTTGGCAGACTTTTTAGAAAAAAAGGGCATATTGCCACCACCCATAACAAGAGCTAGCCACATTAAACTGTGGTGCACAATGAACTCTGCACAGCTGGGCAGTTACACGCAAGTGGTTATATATCCTGCAGTGCCTTACTGAAAATTATCTCTTCCCGTGCACTTGTCTGCTGTGCTAGATTGACAAGTCAGCAAGCACCAATTATTTCAAAAAAGATGTTCAGAATGAGTCTGTGCATGATGGCATACATGCCAGTATTCAAACAGAATGCACAAAGGCTCTTTTAGTTTACTGAATATATTTCTTTCTGAGATTTCAATTTTTTGTTTCAACTGCTTTTCCTAACTTGATTTGCTGCCATTAACGGTATAATTCAAACACTTATCAGTCAAGCTTCAGTATTGATATCTTAGAATAATTTTAAAAATATTTCTGCTACTTCATCATGGAATGGCAATAAACTAGCAACCTTTAAGGAAACTCCCAGCATAGGAATGTCAGCTAAGCTTGTTAAACCAAAATAATTTTTTCATCAACAGAGTTGCTTATGGAATTTAAGCCCTTACAACAAATGATCTTTGTCAAATTCAGCCAGTGTTTGCCCATTTTGCAAGAGAAACACTTCTAAAATAAAGCATCTTCTCAGAAGCAGTAACAAAATGTCTTAAGAAAACATAGGAAATAAGTACGCATAAGTAGAAACCAGCAATCATTCTGATAGATGTACAAAGTGCAACAAATAAAAAGTATTTATTAGATGTTTATTACTACTACATAAAACTAATTATTCTTTAAATTCATTAATAAAAACCCTTTGAGAAAATTTTGTTATATTTTCTCTTTGATCAGGCCTACATGTCTGAGAAGTCAAAGTCTCTAGGAGCTAGATTCATGACCTGGGGCAAAGGTTATGCATTTCAAAAACAATTGGCTTCAGATTTAGCATGTCCTCTGCCCCAGACAAGAAAGGATTCTGCAGAAAATAATAATTAGACCTCACAGCATCTCTGTGAAATAAATATTACTGTTTCTGGTTTTCAGGCAGTAATCAGATAGTCTTCATGGTCACACCAAATGCCCAGTGACATTCAGAGAATAGACCTTAAATACTTTATCTGCAAAACTGTCCTTTCACCACCTGAAACATTTCTATATCTTACGAAATTGTTTAGAATTTAGTTAAACATTCACATGTGACTTCATACTAGGATTTTCTTCTTGTCAGAGTACTCAGTTCAGGAGAAACGTGTTCTGAGTTTTAATGTGAAATACCACACAAATAATTTACTCTCTTTGTGTCTTATTTCCCACTACATCCAAAGATGACTGAAAAGGAGGGAAAATTGATTTTAACTTCAAAACTTTCAGTAATTTCTTTGTAGGTTAGTCCTACAAACATGTATTTGTGCATTTGAGCAGACAGAGCCCTTTGTGGAGGAGGTGGAAATGAGTCTCAAGAAGGGCAGGCTTCCCATGCACCACTTACCCCATCATCTCAATGACCATGTCTAGCTTAACATACTAGTTTAAGGGTCTACTTTATCCCAGTAGCTTGACACGTGTGTTAAGCTAAGTTTCCACTCAATAATAGAAAGTTAAGCTACTGGCAATGCTTTAACCTCTCTAATAATTTATATTGCATAAACATTAGAACTTGAAGCCAGTTCAAACTCTCTCTACAATTAGAAACACATTTCTGCTTGTCATGATATCTTTTTTGTTTTTCTACATCAGATACAAATTGGTTATCTATTACAGAGGCATCAATGAAAGCTAATGTTTCAAAGGAACATGTACTTCTTTAGATTAAATGTTAAACTGATGTTGGTTCACCATATATTGAAATTCCCGTTACCCCCCTGCAAAGCAAACAAACAACAACAAAAAACAAACAGCAGATTCACTTTAAAAAAAAAAGTCATAACTATGTAAAAGAACCATGAAGCAAATAACCATATCCCACTGATGGATTTAAGGCATTAGAGCTAACTACACCAATGCGGATGGAAAAATCTATCATATATTAACATTGTGTAGCACATCCTGACTGCAATAAATCATAAAATATTCTATCCCATGGAATTTGTTTCTGCTGGTAAAAATGCTATAAACTACATTTTAAGTATAAAATACATGATTCCAGCTTTAGTGGTCTGCAACGTTGATGCTCGTTCTAAACCTTGTATCTAGGAAAACATTCCCTGGAGAAAGAAAATGGCACTCGAGACAGGACATTTGAAATGATTGGAGTACTCTTAGTGTAAAGAGCCTAGCCCAAATTTTCCAACCCAAAGTAAACTGAGAGTCCTAAAACATAATCACAGGGAAGCAGAAACCATACAAAACCCTCTTTGAGCAGGCCGTACTCAAGCCAGTATAAATGATATGCTCTGCCTTAACTAACATGCTCTGACTCTCTGCAGGGCTTATGAGCCTCCTAAACCAAAGGAACTGAGTGGCCTTTGGACTGACTTCCAATTTTTGCTCTGCCTGTTTGTGTAGACCTGATGCCATTCCTGTCTCAGTTGTACACACATGTGCGCTGACTTTCAAATCACAACAACTTGAAAGGGACCCAGTTAACCTGTGTCACACAGCATTTCACTGCACATTAAACACTTGCTTTTCCCTCTCCTCTCCTCCGAATGTAGGAGGAATTGTATACATTCTTGCAGACAGGTGCTAAGATGCATGACATGGAGAATTCCCAACCCTGCGGCCAATCTCCTTCATCTATAAAGATGCTCACACACAAGAGCCAATAAAAAAAATTAAAATAAAAAAATAAAATCAAAGTAAGATCTGCACAGAGAGACTGATCTGCACAAGATTTTCTGTGGAATTCTTTTGAAGCTTGCAATATCTTTTACAGGTTTAGGAGCAGATTTATTTATTTGTTGTATTCCCACAGCTTACAGAGTATTAATGGAAAGACCTTGTAGAACTGCTGTTGCTAGGAATGAGGCAAAAACAAGCAGGAGAAGGTATGCCAGGTTAAACCAAAAGTCTCACTAGCCCAGTGTCCTTCCTCCAAAGCACCTTTACATTGATGTGAATATAGGATTATTTTTCCCTACTCTGTACATCACTATTTCCATCCACACTGAAGTTAATCTGCTATTTTATTGATCAGTCACTCAGTCTTGTCTGATCTGACTGCAATTCTGCCATCAGCCTTGCTCTGAAAACTGCATATACTTAGCACTGTTAGCAGACTATTATCTCCCGGCTTGCCTCCTTTTCCAGATTAGTTAATTTTACTCTACCAATATGTCCATGCAAGGAAACTTTCATCAAAAATTGCCAGAGAATGAGGACCAAACCATCCAGCTCACCCTCCAGTGCTGACCTGTCCTTTCACAGACCTAACCTTTCTGCCACACAGTGATTAGCAAGCAGCAGTGCTGTGGCAGTAGCAACAGAGTATCAGTAAATTCAAAATAAAACACTAAAGCCTTTATCCAACAGTCTGGCAATCAAATTATATTGGTATGGTACTCAATGAGCCATGCTTCCCCACTTATAAGCAGTAAGTCAAACAAATGGGTTTAAATAAAGAAAAGTGTACTGGAAGAGAAGAAAAACATTTTGGAAATGGATTAGGAAAATCTAAACAATCCCATAGGCAATACTATCTTTTCCCCAGAGCCTGCCAGCAACAGCCTCTGTCCTAAAATTGCTGAAATAGCTCCTTGTCCAGCTGCAGCTCTCACTGTTTCACATCCAAGACTTCAACGAATGGGCAGATTCATCTGCTGCCCCTAACAGCACATCCTCTTTTCCCAGGTGCAATGCCCTATCATGCATTTACAGAGACAGTCTTTTGCTCCTAATGCTCTTCCAGGGTAATCTCTCAGAGAAGCCCTGCACAGCTGTGGATTTTTGCCATGCTCTCTGTCAAACAGTCCCAAGACTCCATCCCCATTAGTACCCACTAGCTGGGCTGACCATTAGCTTGCTGCCAATAATAGTGCTGGCCCCTGGTCATTCCTAATAGCTGGACACATTAATTGCTCCACCTAATTGCTGCCTTCCTCTCCCACTTACTGTGCTTCTTGGCCCTCTCAGTCTACAACTTTGCAGGCTGCAAATTTACTCTTCCCCACCCACAGTGTTGTCAGCCCTTTCTGAGAGGCTGTAATGACACACATTTTCTGTATACTGATCTGGCAACAGCAGAGATTTCCTAAACACAGCTTTTCTCTCTCTTCCAGAAATCTCTCCCAACTACCTTTCCTTGCCAAAGAATCCTCTGCCCCAGCCAGAGCACCATAATGAATAGCTTGACCTACCCCAATCCATAAGGGACAGGTGACAATTAAAACTTGACTGACACAGTAGAAACACTTCAAAAAAGAACATGCATGTGAATGATGTTTCTTTTGAGCTGGTCAATTCTCCCTGCCTCTCCAGAAGATTCTGACAGGGAACTCCTACTACAAGGTTCTATAGGAGCCTGCCAGCCCATAGCATATGATGCTGCAAGGGAGACCTCAGGCATGTCTCTCCTATTCTCAGGCTTCATGCTTGTAGCTAAAAGAAGGTTTTCTGGCATAAAAAAAACACTCATATCTAACGATGTATTCCTGAAAAAGATCCCCTTTCATTTCTTCATTAGAGAAATTATCTCACAGAATCCAAGACATTTTAGATAATAATCATTAAATGTCTAGCATTCATCTTTATTAGAAACGACACCAAATCCTGATTAGATACATGAAGGTGCTCTAATGCAGTAGTTCCATTCAGGTTTGCTTGGCTATAGAAAGCACCAGCCTGGGACTAAAAGAAACCAGCGTAGCTGGTGGGAATTACAAAAGCCAGTTCTAAGGACAGTAATGTTGCCTAGACATGTCAAAAAAATGTATACACTGGCATGGAGACAGGCCCAAGAGTACATATTTGTGGAGGGAAATATGTTGCAAAGAGCACTGACTGTATGTATAAACACAACCTGATACAGCTTTTGTGCATGGAACCCCATGACAGAGAACTGCAATAAAGTGATCCCTTTTGGTCTGCAGAACATCTTGTCATGGCACACATTTTTTTCAGGACCAGATATAGCAATCTGCTTTCACCAACCTTAATTAGCCTAACGTCCACTAACCTGGGCATTGTTGGAAAGGACACTAAGAAGACCAGCATTAAAATTCAGTGACCACTAAGGGAAGAAGGCATGTCAGTGACAGCTGACCAGACAAATTCACATTACATTTATAAGCTGATCTTGCAGCTTTAACACAGAGACATGAAATTTACCAGTGGCTTGTACTATCCCAAGTCATATCTCCTCTCTGTTCCACTGTAGCAGATAATTTGGTGGGGAAGCTCTATGTGAATGCTCAGGTTGGATATTCTCAAAAGAAGGCCCTGACCTGCAGAGTCTACTCCATCTGGGAATCAGGCAGACACAACTTTAAAACATGACAGAATTTACTTGTCCTTGGGCAGGCCCTCTTGCTCCTAATAAATGAATGATTCTTTAGCTAGGTTGTCCCAAAAGCTCAATGGGGACTTTATCCTTCTTAGGAAAACAGCTGTCACATGAGAAAGGAAGAAAATATTTATCCTTTTTAATTAAGAAAGATAACTATTTCCATTTTGTTATGTGGACCTCCCACATAACACAGTGATGGGTGTGCTTTTAATAATCTTGGTTAGATAATAGCCAAAAAACAGCAGCAATGTATACTAAAAGATCAAAACATGAAGAGTAAACTATCTTCTTTTGCAACATTAGCCCTTGAATATGAGAAAGAACAAATCTTAGCAATTAATGACTCAGTATTTAAAATTAAAAGGAAAGAAAAGGAACCATTGCCCAATTTGTTGGCAAAAAGCAAAGGCTAAGTGAATACCATTTGCTACTGTTTACCACAATAGGTGGAGTTACTGTGTTGTCTGATTATTTCCTCTTTTTTCAGCTTAATTCTGAAAATCTTTATAATTTCTTCATTTAATTCTTATTTGAGTTAGTCACTTGAACAAAGGTTGGAGATTGTTGCATTTTGTTGGGTGGTACCAATTAAAGGACATACTACGGAGGTTTCAAAATCACAGGCAAATGTCAACTGGAAAATTCTTTTTCCCCCCTGAAATTCAGAATTTAATATTATTTCAAGATCTGGAAAATCTCTTTTCTGGTTTTTCATTAGAAAAATAGTCCAAAAGGCAATGAATGGAATCAGAAATAAGAAGGGTAAAGAAAAAGAGAATTATATTTACCAGGATCACTAAAGTCTGTTTTAAAGTTAAGTTGCAACAGGAAGGAAGATTTGATTTCAAACAGCGCTTTAAAGTGAAGGATCCTTTCCAAATGCTATTACCAAGCAGATCCTATTGTGATGGTAATGACATGTTGCGTGGGAAGTAGTGGTTTTACTTGGACGCAAAGGGAAAGAACATTGCCATGATTGATGTACCATATGAGGGTCAAACCACATAATCACAAACTCTCATACTGCCCAATTCAGAGTAATTGGGTTACTTAAGAATCTAAGATTTCTAGAGTTCATTATTAGTGTTGTTATTTATGTTTCACAAATTAAATGTATTGCATCTTAAGAGGATATCGCTAATATTTGATTTGCTTTTCACTGGTGTGCAACAAGCTCACCTAAGTTCTCACTTTAGCTACCATTCTCAGAGGTACTTTGGGTAAATAAGACCACCCACAAGCTATTTGATAGTTCAAAATATTCTCAAAACATTGCACAAAAATAACAGTAAAGCACCTGAAGGTGAAACTCAAATTTATCAGCCCTTAATACTCACATTTCGACTTTTGTATGTTGATGGTTAACCACTGCTTTAAGCTCATGTATAAAAAAGACCAACATCTGCTTGGAAAAACACTTTGCAGGTGTAGCGTGAAGAAAAAAAACACCCACAAACAAAACTGCTTTTCCGTTGTTTTTTTTTTTTTTTTCCTTAAATAAAGACTATCAATGAAGTCATGCCCTTGCTAATACATGTTTCAGAAGTAGTTCCTGCATTAATGAATTCAGGAGAACTGGTGATGATTTCAATGAATCAAGTCCTTCAGTTCTACTTCAAACAGTCTGCATCTACTTGGTAAAAAATAAACCAATTGCTTACATAAAGTCAATGACAATTGAAAACATATTAAGAATGCTTTTCTGAATAGATAAGTCTAGAATTATCATCAAATCATTAAACTGTAAAACTGGGAGCACTGTGCATATGAATGTGCCCCAGGGAGGTTAGCCGTATCCTACATACCATTCACTCTTCCCTTAGCTTAAAGAACCTCCAAAACTAACAGCCTCTGCTATTTAAGTCTCCATCAGTTTTCAACTTCAAACAGGATCAAGAGGTAGTTCAAACTCTACCATGAATACACACAAAAGCCAGGGACAGCACAAATACTTAAAAAGCCAGAAAAGCTTCCATTCTTTTCATTTGTTAAAGAGATCATAAAAAATTTGCATGGCTATAATTGTAGTTTTGAATTTAATAATGCAAAACCACCTGATTTTTTTATGATCTACCATTTCACTTGGATTTGACAGGCTGAAAAATGACTAGATGTGTTCCTGTTAGTTTGTTTCACTTCTCCCATGCCACTTCCTATTTGAAATGAAACATGCTGTAATAATCAACGGCAGACTTTTTACTGTTAACATGTTCAATGTTATTTTTTCCTAATGTAATTCCATTCACATTTGGTAGAAAAATTCTCCCACAGCTAGATCATATGGTGCCTAAAATCCATTCAACTTTTACAACTAGTGTTTTTCCACAATCAATACATTATATATGCACTAGTTTCATGAGGAGATCTTCTTTACCTTGAAAGAGCTCATGTGGGTCCTCAAAAGTGAGCAAATCAGATTTTGAATCCTGTATATGAAACTAATTACCCTTTACATTTCACTTTATGAGACTCAACTGACAACAACTTCTGTAGTTTGCCAATACAATTGATTGAATAAATGCAGACCAAACTCATGCCAGACTCTTTACTACACAGCACAAAATCAGGCCTTAGCCCTCTTCAAATAATACCACACAAGGGTATTTTTTTTCAGTAGGAATAATGGTTCGTTGGTCTCCACTCTTGGTTCTCTGCCATTGTGGAATTGAATTAAATCAGTCCCAGGTCACAAATAATTGAGTTAGACAGTGTCTGCTCTCATAGGTTGTTAAAGGACAGCAGGCCAAAGAAGAAAACTTTGGCTCTACTCACTCCCAGCAGCCTTCACTCATGGGAAGCCTAGTTTTGGCCAAGCCAGGACATGATGGATCAGAGCAAGTGGAATCTGGTGCTGTCTTGGAAGATGTCTGAATTCAGCACTTTCAGCTTCTCTGTTATTAAGCATGATTAACAGAGCTTTCCAGTGAGCATCTGAACAGTTCCTATTCTACAGGGGCTGTTATTTCAATAGCTATCCTAAAAAATCAGTTACAGTTTATTTCATCAGTACTCTATGACTTTGAATATACTGCAGAAAGTGCTTGGAGTCCAGTTGCATGTACAGTATCAAGCTGAAATAACATTTTCACCCACATTTTCAAAGCACTGGAAGGTCTCATGCTAGTAATACCCTGTTCTTTTCTCTGAAAATTAATTCCCAGGGTTATTTAATTTAGATCAATGAAAACTTTCTTTCTGAATAAAACAGAATTTCTGTCTTAAACCACTAAAGCCAAGAAGTCCAGATTTAATGCTGAATTGATTTTCTTAATCATAACCTTATGCTGTTGATAATATTGTTGAAATTTCCAGTAAAAAGAGACATTACATCCCAGCTCTGCTACCAATGATGAAATTTGAAGAAACAGATGGTGAATTTAGGTAAGCACCAAAATCTTTGGATGGAATAGGAATATTATTCAAATTTTAAGTATCTTCTGAGCCTCAAATGAGGATAGAAGAGTTTTCTCTGAAACCACTGAAGTAGTATCATATGGAATAAAGCTAGCAATCCTTGAGCTAGTCTTCACTTTCAGATCTATAAATCTGAATCCTGGCATGGAAAGCAGTTACTAGAAAGTTAAGAACGGAATTTAGCAGCAGTCCTATTACTTTTGATTAGTATTTTATAACAGAAGAAGCTCATATATGGGGTTACTTACATAGTAAGTACTTATGAAAAGATTCTTCTCAAATTTCTGCTATTTCTGGCCTTACGTTAAAGTGCCAGGAAAACAGACCACATAAGATGACTTTCATTACTTCTGGTTCAGAAGAGACTTGGAAAAAATTAAACAAAAACAGATTTGATTCTAATTTGTAAGCAAGGTTCAGACAGACTTATAACAATTAAAAAGTTGTATCAAAGTGATTCAGAAAAGAAAGAAGTGGTATTTCTAAATGAAAGTGAGTTGTCAAGCTAAGCAAACAAGAAAAATATAAGAGCTAAATCCCCACCTTTAAGGTAACAGCTGTATTTCTTTTGACATCAGTGTTGCCAATACCTGTATAAGGGGTTACTTACATCACAATTCTACTGCTTATTTCCTCTTTTGCCTTTCTTCTCCTTTCCTTCACTCTACTTACACAGGTCTTCTATACAGCTAGTTAATTCATTGGGTCACGGATCTGTTCAGCCAATGTCCCTGTGTGAGCTCATGTCCTTATGTGACCTGAGCAGCATTAGAGGAGAGAACAGCAAAAAATTCACACTTGATCAGACCTTTCATTTCAGAGTATAAGGGTGGAACAGAGCAAAGGAGTCTCAATTCCCTGTGTCAAGGCAGGCTGAGAGACCTGGGGTTGTTCAGCCTGGAGAAGAATGAGAGGGGATCTTATCAACACTTACAAATATCTAAAGAGTGGATGCAAAGAAGACGGGGCAAGGCTCTTTCCAGTGGTGCCCAGCAACAGGACAAGGGGCAACGAGCGCAAACTGGAACAAATCTGAACATGAACTTTAGGGGTGACAGAGCACTGGAACTGGAGAGGTTGTGGAGTCTCCTTCTCTGGAGATATTCAAAACCCATCTAGACGCTTTCCTGTGCAACCTTCTATAAGGAACCTGCTTTAGCAGAGGGATTGAACTCAATCATCTCCAGAGTTCCCTTCCAGCCCCTATGAATCTGTGGTTTTGTGATTCTGTTGATTTGCCTGGCATGGCCAAAATCGGATCCAGCCCTGAGACCAACCTCTTGAATATCCTCCATCTAAGTGATTATGTAATGGGTTAAGAGGAGAGCAGACAGGGATCTGCTTGAATGGAAGAGAGGTCCAAGAAAGTTTGTTGATATTTAAGGATCACCTCCTCCAAGCTCAACAACAGTCCATCCTATTGAAAAAGAAGTCTACCAAAAATGTCATTTGGCCTGCATGGATGAACAAGGTGTTCCTGGAAAAAGCTCAGGCATAAAAGTAAGTACACAAAAGGTGAATACAGGAGCAGGTAACAGAAAGAATAGAGACAGTGTCCAAGCATACAGAAATAAGGTTAGGAAAGAAAAATGCTACCTGCAGTTGAATCTGGTAAGAGATATCAAAGACAAAAAGAAGAGCTTCTGTAAGTACAGGAGTAGCAAAAAGAAGACAAGGGAAAGAGTGGGCCTGCTGCCTAACTGGGAAGGGGTCCTGGTGACATAGGTCTTGGAAAATGTTGAGGTACTGAATTATTTATTTGCCTCAATCTTTGGTAAAGACTTTACAGTCAGGAATACCAGATCCCAGAGAGAAAGTCTGGAGCAAGGAAGACATACCAAAGATGTATGGACCAGGTCAAAGAATACTCAAGTTGTATGTACTTAAGATCATGAGTCATGATAGATTGCACACATGAGCGCTGAAGGAGCTGGCAGATGCCATTCTAAGGAAAATCTTGATTATCATTGAACAATGATGGACACTGAGACAAATACAGGAGGAAAGCAAGTATCACTCCTGTCTAAGAAAGGGCAAGATGGGCACAAGGAACTAGTCTCACCTTGATCCATAAGAAAGTGATTTAACAATTATTGCTGGAAACTAGTTTCAGGCACATAAAGGACATGACATGAAGGTGATCAGGAGTAGCTGGCATAGATACAGCAAGCCGAAGTTGTGCTAGACAGATATAACTTTCTACAATTAAATGACTGGCTTTTTAGTTGAAGGGATATTGTCTATCTGAGCTTCAGGAAGGCTCTTGACACTCTCTCCCATTTGATTCTTGTAGAAAACTAAAGAATTATGGGCTGGATGAGCAGACAGATTGACCCAGAGGGTGTTGATCAGTGGTACAAATTGTAGCCAGAGGTCAGTAATTAGTAGTGTGCTCTAGGAGATGAAAGAACCAAGCTCCTTTCAGTAGTGCCCAGTGCTAAAGGCAAGAGGCACAAACTGAAACATAGGAGACTCCTTCTAACATGAGGAAATGCTTTCCTACTGTGCAAGTGACCAACCTTTGACATAGGTTGCCCAGAGAATTATGGAGTCTCCCCCCTTGGTGATCTTCAAAAGCTGACTGAACATGGATCTGTCCACCTGCTCTGGGTGTGCCTGCTTGAGCAGGTGTTAGACTAGATGGACTCCAGTGGTCCCTTCCAGTCTCAGTCATGCTGTGAACAGATTATGTCAAGTATAGGTCTGCTATGGATAAAGCAGCCTCTGGGAAGCCCTTTGCCACAGAAGATCATGTCCAAAATGTGCTATAAAGGTTTGACGATCATTTTGGATATGATCTACTTCATTTCACACGTTTCACAGCTAGGTAGTTACTTTGAATTGAAATGTAAGATTGATATCAAAATAAAACAAAAAAAAAAGTTAAAGACTACTAGAAGCAAGGCTCACCTGAATCCTGTATTTGGGCAGACAATAATACAAAGTGTCTCTGAAATGGTAGACTAATATGAATAAAACTTGACCTGAATCTAAATTGTTGCTGGCTATACTACTCCAAGCCCTAAAATATGCAAAAACTGGGAGTTGGCCAAGGTAACCTAGGACCAACTTATCTCAAGAAGGTTGAGGAAGTGGGATTTATCATCAAATCTACCTATAAACACTGCTTGGTAA
Organism: Numida meleagris; assembly: GCF_002078875.1. Taxonomy (NCBI): domain Eukaryota; kingdom Metazoa; phylum Chordata; class Aves; order Galliformes; family Numididae; genus Numida; species Numida meleagris. The sequence goes on along the minus strand of NC_034410.1, from coordinate 50,598,989 downwards.
GAAAGGATTACCATCATAAATGTAAAACAGACATATCAGAAAATACACCAAGCACAGATATTCTAATAATCCTACTACTTCACTTTCCTATAACTATTACCTATGATAGGATTCAGCTTTTAAAATTAAGCACTACTGCTTGGGTCAACAAATATTTCCTTCAATAAATTCCAGAAAAAAATGTTTGGAATCTTCTCTCCTCTATATTTTTCAGCATAATCTTTATTTCCTTGCTCAGCTGATCTTTACACAGTACAAAACAGGAATTTTATCTACCTTGCCAGTCATTTCTATACTACCCAGAACAATTCAAGTGATATTTTGCAGTACCTTTGTCCCACTATAACAGCAATATCTGCACAAGATATTTCTTGTTTCTACCAGGTTACATACAGATAGACAGCCATAATAGCATTATCTGGCTATCAACTTACTTTTCCTCATATTCACACACTAGACCAAAAAAAACTATTTGCATTGCCTGTGTTACAAAGACAAATGTAAATGGTCTATCTTTGGGTTTTATCTAGAGCATCTGAAACAGAGGCACAAGCTGAACATCAAAACTGAATCGTCACAATGTCTGTAGTAAACACTATGCTCAGTAAAATGCACAATATCCAATACCTCCCCATCCCCTTCATATTTTTTTACCTTTATAGCAGTTGCAAATGCTAATTACAACAGTAGTAAGAAGAGGAGGATATTGTTGCACTGTACAAGAAAGATACCTTCTTTCCACATTCTGTTGTATGATATGCGTTTCCAGAGAAGAAAAATGACATGCATGAGAAAAAGAAGTGAGATGGCAGAGCAATGAAGACTGCATACTCATCATTGCCATAGGCTTCATGAAAGAAGTAAGAGCAGTCACTGAGCTAGGGATAAAATGAATATGAAATAAGAACTAAGGAAAAGTTGTCATTATAGCTTAAGAGAAGTCAACAACTTTTTTCCATCATAGTTCAAAAGAAATCAACAGTCATAAATCCTTAGTCAAGTCATTTTTATACAAGCAAAAGTGAACAGAGGCATACAATACATTGAGTCACTGATCACAATCTCAGAAAGAAAAGACGTAGCCTGATCTGTAAGTTAAACCCTCTGTACAATTTGGGGTACTGAAGGGAGTAGCAAACCCTGCATAAAGTAAGCAAGGAGCGTGAGCAAGAACTCCTCATGCACTCACTAAGAAAATACTTTCCATAGTAAAGTATGTATTAAAGGTATAAATAAAGATGTAGTACCTAAATTCAGGAGATAGAACAGAGAGAGAGATGGCATCTCAGTTCTGTGCTGTGGCATGAGTCCATCAACACAATGCTCAGGAAATGAAGCTTGTCTTCACTCACCAGAAGACACCAGGCAGTTCAGCAGAGAGGACAGTGGACTGTGTAGAGTCCCAGAGAGGACTCTGACAGACGAGACATTGGAATAAAAAAGGAGGAGAGAAAGACCGCAAAGGAAAAAAATGTGACTTCAAAAACTGAGCAACACAGAGGGAACAGAAGAGGGATCCAGAAGTCAGCTAGAGAAACCCAGATGGGTTGAAGAGATAGGAATGCAAGACAAAGGGTTACTGCAAAGAGGGTGTTCATGAATCCCAGAAAGTTTGGATTACTGGAGTTGCCTCCAGCTGAGTTGGGGAACTGACTGAATGTGTTCGTGCTCTGCCAACCCCTGCACCTCACTGCCAGAATGGGCTATTTTTCTTTTCCTCTAGAAATGCAGGAATTAAATTATGGCTCCTTCCAATCTGAATAGTACTATCTTCCAACTCCATGAAGTTGTCAGATGGGCAAAAGACAAGAACAATACAACTGAAGTTCTGGGAGAAAGAACACAGCTGGACAGGGCTGACAACAAACCCAAAAATCTAACGTTCTTTTTTGGAACTGGTTACTGTTAAGGCACAGTAAATCCTGTGCTCTGTCACTGTACAGGAGACCACTGAGTAACAACTGTGTTCAACTGGTGACAGCCCCCTCAACTCCCTACAGTAAGCATGAGAGGCCTTATCCATGTATTTAATATAGACAGCAGGGTTCTCCCTTTGGCCATTGTCCAGTCTGTACCAGCAAGTCTGTGAAAGCAAGGGGAAAAGACACAACCTCCTTACAGAGCAGAAACAAAAATACATCTTTGATGGGAACAAAAGGCCATGAACCATATGTCACCAACTCTGGTGGTGGTTGATATGGACATTCATGGCTGGATAACACCAGGCGAACAAAAGTACATTCCTTGCCTCAGACCACAGTTGAACAGAAGTGGAAGATGCAAGAAATCAGGGACAGTTGTGCTCAAATTTCCCTTTCTTTGTGAAATAAATTGTGCACAAATCCTGTGTTCATACCTATCTGTCCAATTTCCTTCCAGCAACTTTCAGAAAAGAACTTCCCCAATCCTGAAGACCATCTTGGGTGAACCTCATCCTTTTTATCAATGATGACCCAGAAAAGCAGGAGAAAGCCCCAAAAGTCTATCTTTGGGCAGGCAAGATGAGAAAGAAGGGCCTATCTGTATATAGACACTGCATTTTTTTCCTGAAACAAGAACTACATGTCTATTAACACAAGCTCCAAGCCCTCAAAGACCAGAAATAAAGTTATTTTGAAGTCACCTTATTAGCCATGCTAGAAGATGAAAGAATTTTTTCAAGAGAGATTGGGAAGAAACAGAAGTTTTCTCAGTATTGAGATGGGGCACATAGGATATGGAATCACAGTAATCAAAATACTTCTCTGATTTCTAAAAGAACAATAAACTGGTATCCAGAATCCATAAGATATTTTTGCTTCCACAGTTGCATTATAATGTCCTGTACTTTAAAGAGCATGTCCCATATTGAGAAAGGAACCAAGCTGACAGCATATACTTGCTGAGACATATGAAGAGTAGGCAGAATGAGCTGGCAACACTCATTATTTTTCAGGGGCAGGCGTAGGTCACAGTGTGAATGAGGGCATACGCCACAGTGGGAGGAGTTGTTACTCAGTGCTAGTGGATCTGGAGTAAACCACAGCACCAAACAGCAGCGAGGACGACACTACTTGCCGATGACATTGCAGGCATTGGGGATGCAGAGGAGACAGTTCTGAGTTTCCTCTCATAAATCCATGTTTGTCTTTCATGTACAGGTCAAGAAAACCTAGTCTCCATACTGTCGGAGAACTATGAAGCTAACCTAAAGAAATGCTGAAAGGGAGGTGAGTGACTGTTTTTAACTTTGGTTTCGTAGAGAAACTCCCTGGGGCCTAACTCATCATGACAGTGCTAGCTGCAATGCTGTAATTAAAATGGCGTTCTTTTTTTGTTTAAAGGAAAGGTCCTTGTTCTTTGCTTGGAAGTTAGAGAATACACAGCACAATTATTTTGTGATCAAAGAATATCAGTGAAAAAATACCATTAAGAAATCTAGTGAGTTAACCCTATATTATTTAACAACAAAACAATGCAGACATTTGACACTTCAGTGTACATCAGTGTAATTATCACCAGATGAGAGGATTAATCATGGTATCAGCAGCATGATCTGGGGCATGTGATAACTGATACTATGAGATACAGGTTCAGCTTACTGCTTTCATTTTGGTATTAAAAAAAAACAGCCTTCCTCCTTCTTTCTGGAGAAAAAAAGGGACCCCACAAAATCTTACTTAATAATGAAAGATGTTTTCTCCAACTACAAAAATACCTTTATGAATTTAATTGAGACCTCTGTCCAAAAGGTTATCTTCTCTTAGGCTTTTCTGAGTTTCTCATATGTATTCTTGTATCCATATTGCCATGTAACATACATACAAATTTTAAAACAAACAGAATAAAACAATAAACAAAAAGAAACAGATACACCTACCTTGCTTATCTATTCTTTAAAATTTTCTTAATATTTTTCTACAGCATGCTTCCAAACAGTGACACAAATAATGAAAATCTTTTTACGAGCTCTGGCACTTCTCCGACCAGCACATTCATTTCCATACAGACTAATTTCTTGAAGCCCTTATCATCACAAAGACACTCCCACACCACTGCAAGGACTTGGGGGGTCCACCTTACACAATCCACAACTTGAAATAACACGACACAGTAGGAATAGAGTTATAATAAGCTCATGATGAGAATCAGCACCTGCATGCTACTGCCAGACAGTTCTAAATTACACCCTGATTTGGGATGGTTAAAGTGTAGCTTGGCCATTCCCTGCCGTCTGCAACAGACCTCCAATATACCCCCACAACACTGAGGGATAGAAAAGGGAAGCAGTAGTCAATGTGCTTGTGCCAGCAGGGAGTTCTCCCATGAAGGGTCTGGCCATTTGCAACTGCTTTCCAGCCCCTTTCTTCCTCCAGGTGCAGCAGAAGGCCCAGATCTGTTCTGGGACTTCAGTCTAGTGAGTGAGATTTCTAAATGACCACTGTACACTCTTCAGATCAAGAACAACCTGCTCCCATACTTCTTAGCTTTATTCAAGTTAAGTTCCCTCCAAGGGAACAACTTCTTTTACTTAGTCTTAGTCTGATTTCATCATCTGAGACAGGAGGAGTCATTTAATTTTTTTGTAGGTTGATTTTTGATGCTTATTGCCCTAGAACACTTTGTTCATTTTACTGATATGTTTATCGCTCAAAAAACATCAATACTCAGAAAGTCTTTAGCCAAGTAATAACCCAAGTTAAACAAACAAACAAACAAACAAAACAAAACAAAACAAAACAAAACAAAACAAAAAAGCTCATCAGTGCCTCACAATAGCCTGAACAGGTTGTACAAGATAAAACAGAAAGCAGAAATGGCCTTTGACACCTTACTTGCAAAGTCATTTCCACTTGTTTCAGGGCAGGGGAAGAAAAACCATGGAGAGAAAGAAAGAAGGAGTGGACTCAAGCAGCATCCCTTCTGTCCTACCTGGGCATCTGCTGGGTGCTCCACAGAAACACAGTGACCGCCCCTAGTCAATCTCCCTGTGGCTCCCAGGTTAGCCCTCACAATTCTGATGTTTTCCTGCGTGGCCCTGCAAATGCTGGTTTTTCTGCTCTGGCATATGACCAGCATGTTGCGTAACTGGGAAGAAATCTAGCATGCATCTCTGCATCGTGAGGATCGTTTTCAAGCTGTGTGGGCTCCCCTCCAGAACAGTAACGTCAATCAAGCAGCAAAAGGATGCTTCCCTTCCATAAGGAGGGAAGGAGGGGGAGAGGGAAACAGAAAAAGAAAAAAAGAAGGTGCTTTAATAAAGCAATGGTGGTTTTTTTTTTTTTTTTGAGGCTATAGACACCAAACCAGAAATTTCACTGACATTTTAAACAAAACAACAAGGACGGCAAAAAGAGTGTTACCATTGTGATTACCAGAACAGGTATTAAGGACTTGGCACAAGAGCTACTCTTGCTAAAGCCTTGAGAGAAAAAAATATTTCCAGAAGTCTGAATGGTCTCAAATTGAGCTTAATGAAAGTGTTGTGACATCCTTCTGATGGACCAGCCCACCAGTTTCTTGATTTAATGATATGAAGCAGAACATCCACAGCTCAGAAATCCCACTGATTTAAGTACTTTAAAAGGATCCCATCAAGGGAAGTTCAGGTCCAAAATCCTGTAACAAGTATCTCATGTTAACTGCTACCTAGAGCAGAGCAGTTACAGGTATATCTTCTCTACACAGAAAACCACCCACAATCATCTTCAACAATGCATCTTCAGTTTCTCTATTTCAGAGCATGACAGAGTTCTTCAGATTTTCAGGGGTAGATGAGCCAAAGTCTGAACAGTACTCCACTGATCACAGCTAGATTCTTCTGTTTTGGAACACTGATTTTTACATTTCCCAGACTCTGATGATCAGGTGTCCAAGACTGCGGTTAGCTTGCTTGAATTGTACTCAACTCCTCTTTGTGGAGCAAGTCACTGTGGTTTGCTGACAAAGCTGTTCACTGTTTTTAGTCTGCTTTTGTAAAGGAAAGTTCAGCTCCATAGCTCAGCCTTAAATTGTCATGGATGTCAATAGCACAGAAGGAAAAGTCCTCTGCTAAATATCCTTCCTGAATGCCAAATAAATGGACAACCTGCAGCCTTGTCACTATGAAAAAGCATGACAAAAACAGAATTGAGTATGAAGGGCCACTTCTTCACACAGTCCTCTCATCTAACCTCTCCCCTCCCACTTTTTGTGTATTTTTTTTTAATATTGCATTCAGTTCTTAACTAACAAAGGCAGCAAAGAGGCTGGAGGCAGCTGCCCTCTGCGTAACCCACATGCTGGATCACTGCTGCCCTACTGCTCTGTCAGGAAACACAGCACCTCATGTCTGGAAAGGGATCACCCACAACAGTTACAAGAAGGGCCAGGTTGATGATGCCAGTTTTATTCTAGAGTGCTTTGTTCTTGGGGTAGACAATGTGACATTATTTCCCAAAAGCAGTAATGTTGCACAGAGGCGGAGCTTTCAGAATAGGCAGTGCTTTACAGTATTTTTCAGCTTAATTTCAAAACTCTGATTTTAAATTATGGAGTACCTACAATTGTTACTACAGGAAAATACAGGCACTTGCGTAAATCACTCAACTTTCAATTTTCAGCAAACACCTAGCTCTTGACAGGGACTTATGGAGTAACATCAGGGACTCGAATCTGAAATTCTTGACCCAGATATTTGAACAAGATTATGAAGTCCTCAAAAATCACTTCCATTTGTGAAAACATCCAGTAGTGATAACAGTCCCCAAACTAAAAGAATCGAGCCCTTGCACCTTGTCCCATCATGGTAATGGTCAGCTTGGGGTGCTGATGTAGGGTAAACATGGCATAAAACACCAAAAGGAGCAATTCCTTCTTTCATGACTTGGATTTACTATTCATTCTTCTACTTGACAGTGGAAGAATATGTAGCTGAAGCCACACAAATGCCCACCTACTTATCTTGTTTAGCTTTAAATTATTGAATCTACAGAAAAAGCTAGTGAAGCATGCCTTCTTTGTGACATCTTAATTGTATGTTCTGCCTGTTCCTTTCTTGTCCTTCACAGAGATGTGTTAAGTACTTGGTTGGACTTGATGATCTTGGAAATCTTTTCCTACATAGATGGCCCTATGATTCTATGATTCTCTGCCTTTAGTATTATAGCATGGTAGCACCAGAGCTCTCCAGCTGGTTTAAACATGAAATTTGTTCCTCCTATATAGAACAACCTTACTTTGCCACTTGTAAAGAGGGATAAAGGTGTTCAGCACTAAAAAACAGTTAATGTATTTTTTATCTCTTGCCTTGCTTCAGAATTTGCCTCAGGCTTGCACCAGCAAGGACAGACTTCAGACCCAGCAAACAACTAGATCTCCCTTCATAAATCTTAACAGCATAGTACTGATGTCCAAAATCTTTGCATGCATCAGTTTGTGAGCTTTCCCCTAGGACTATGCAATGTTATACGGACTGTAACCAAGATTTTGCATTTGAGAGTTACAATTCAGTGACTTTTATGAATTTTGAGAATTTTCTTCCTCCACTCCAGCTATGAATCCTTTGTCGCATTAGATATGAGAAACATTAAAGGAGTGGAGCATTATCATTATTTTTGTTTTAAACTTGCATAAAGAGAGACGCTCAATCTGCTCTGAAAAATTGGCAGCCATTTACAAATAAACTGTAACTTAGCTTAAATTTGGGTATATACCTTTACTCATAGCATGTATGTACATTAGCTTAACTTTTGCTGGAGAAACTTTTTTTGTTTGTTTGTTTTTGTTTTCTAAAGCTAGGCTATTTCCCTGAGAAACTCAAATTTTTATTTCCTTGAACCTCACTTCCTTAGAGCACAAAAGTTCTTATCCTTAAATAAATATACCCAGACTAGCTTTTAGAAATATAGTAACCGCCTTGAGTAAATTTTGTACTCAGGTAATTGTAGGCAATTAGTGAATAAAACAAAAATAGTCCAGTGCAGACAAAGCATTGTTGCCCAGACAAGTAAAAAATGTAATCACTTGGCATGGTTTTGGCTGCTAAGAATTTTCACTGCTACAATTTATATGGTCTTCCACTCATCATTCATTTGGCTTACTTCAATGTAGAAGGCAAGTCAACCTCTTACCTACACTTGTAGAGGCCCCCTATAGAGGGGTAGGTAAGCCCCTTAAAAGAATAAAAAAAATGATTTGGAATCTAGGACATTTAAATATTGGAAACTTGACTTGCAATTTAATTTGGAAAAATATGCACAAAACAGAAGTGAAAGGATTGAGAAGGACTAATCAAAGATCTTAAGGCAGAGTTCAAGTTGTAAACCACTAGGTGAATTGTGACACAAAGAATAAAGCTTACTTGAACCTAGGACTTATTTCAAAGACAAACTGGAGAGGCCCTCACTTACCACTACAATTTTCATAGCACAAACTATGGAAAGACTAGAAATACAGATTGTCATATCTGGTAGATCAGGGAATCAGTATGGGCTGCAGTGAAACTCACTCATTCTTAGCTACTCGGGACAGTAAAAAATGCTAACTAACAAGTGTCAAACCCCTGGCAGACAGTTTCTGTTAAGTGGAGTGAAATGTTCCAGCTAAACCCTTGAGCATAACTACTGAAATGGTGCCAATGATGTCTGTGTTAGCGAGAAGTAGGTAGATCATTTAGAGCAAGTTGGGGCTAGTTTCAGTGATTCATGGAATGAAAATACGAAGGAGAAACTTATATCCCAGCAGGAATATATGTTCAACCCAAGAAAAATCTTACTTGTGAAATATCAAGATGGCGTATTCACAATACAACCTTGATATTATAATCGAGTTATTCAAGAGATGCAGTACAAAATGCAAATCCTCCCTGAAATGTTAACAATGACCCATTCAGCAACACTGGAAAAATCTTGCTACTGCGTCAGTGGAGCATTACGTAAGGGTTAGCAATCTGCACTTGGCCAGAAGAAATTTTTTTTGAAAAACATTGAACTATGAGTTATGATAGAATATGAATGGAAACTAAATAATATCTTACAGAGTCTTAAAGCATGGATGGTGAAACAATCTAGGAAAGAGTGTAAGAGTCCATGCACTGTCTCTTGTAAACAATGGTCTAAGAGTATCTGAATAATAGGGTCTCGCTAACAGAAACATCAAAAATTAAAAGTTATGAAAAGTAGGAAATTCTTCTTTCCTCATCCTTATTGTGAAGAATTTTTTTCCTAGGCCCTGATAGAGCCCTTCACTGACATAGAAATCTTTCATTTATGACTTAATTAGAAAATCAAAGCCATTTTTTGCCATGATTAATCAGGTCCATCCTGAAATAGCAGGGAACAACCTGAAACACCTTTGCAAATTTTGGGTTGGGGTGGAACTAGATGATCTTTAAGGTCCCTTCCAACCTCAACAATTCTATGTAATCTGTGCTCTTACACCAGTGACAGGCTCTGAAGTCTCCCTTTAAATCAACTTTTCCACACAAAGTATCAGTCACACATTACAAGGAACTACAGTTTAAAGAGTACTGTGTAAGAGAAAGCACGTTTTTTTACCTAATATACCCAGCAACCTCCTATTCCAAAAGCAAAATAGTTTCAAAGAGAAAATAACTTCATCATTTTTCCACTTTTGTATAACTACTTTATCTGAGACAGTTCAGCTCAGGTTCAGCATTTGATCATTGTACAGGAGATAACATGATTTCTAGAAGGTCACACAGCCCTTTGACTACCAGAGGAGATGGACCTACTGGCTCTTCTTTTCTTCTCTAACCGCAAATGTTCCCTCATTCCCTGGTCTGGGATGACCACGGCAGGACTGTGAGTCATCCACCAATCCCCCACCACGCAGTGAATCACAACACAGCCCCGCTTTACATGAAATCTTGTTCAGAGATGGGTTTAGGTCTGCAAGGGGTGGTTCTGCCCTTCGAAAAGACGTGAGGGCAGAGACTGACTGATGAGCAGCTGCTGTTAGTGCCCCCAAGATACTGAGTTTGCAAGGAGAGCAAAGATACCAAGCTGTTTACTGCTGCAAATCAGTGTCCTGCCAGCCTCAGTAGCTTTGCTTACACCAGTAAATAAGAACATTCAGTAGGGTACATTAGCAGGACAAGGTCTGTAGATTCTGATGTTTGTGATAGTATGTATTAAAAATTTCTAGAACTGAATATAGCTAAGAAAGATTATCATATGCAAGCATGCATTTGGAAAGCTTCCAGAGTTATGGTAGACTATGCATTTTAAACCTAGATCTTTGTGATAAAGCTTTCAGTTAAAGCCCACATTCTGTGGGCTTTTCTTCCACATTCAACTTCTTATGCTGTACGTCACAGTTCACAACAGCATTATAATGTCTCAAGAAGATAGCCATCCATGACAGTATTAATTGCAAGTGACATCGCACCCACATGCCCTTCTTCATTTTTATTTTTAAAGTTTTAATCACCTTTATCGTGACCATAGGAAACCCTACACCTGCCAGAAATCCACTGAAAACATGTACAGTCAGGCATTTAGAGATTCTAGATGTTACAGACTGAGTAGAATAAGATGAGTTTTATTTGTTTATTTACTCAAGCATTCCTTAATGATTATACTTAATGGTTAGAATTTTGGAATTATATTAATTCTTGTGAAAAGCTGCTCATTAATCATAAATTGTTGTATTTGTACCATATGAAGGAAATATACATTTATTTAAAAACTAAATGTTATCTTAGGTTCTGTTCCAAATTGAGGCATTCCAAAGTGAGACTCTCATTCAGTGTATATTGTGCACCTTCCCTAAGTAGGTGAACTTCAGACATGCCCAAGGTGTAAGAGGCTGAAGATACCTGAGCTCAGGAAAAACTTAAAGTCTCTACTGAAACCAAGACCCAAACTCCTTTGAAAAAGATAAAAACAATACTGGTCTGCTTTGAGATGGAGTATGACAGCTGCTGTTGAGGAGCTTCAGGTAGACAACACAATTTCAGGTAGTCATAAGCCTAGAAATATCCAGGGATTTAAATAGCATCTGCATTTGCTGAAAGGCACTAGCAAACTGACATCTAGAACCACAATGCCAAAATGCATACGGTAACACTAAGTATGAGGAAACCACATCAGTTACTATTTGCTGTAGTAAATACACCTTTCAGCAGATCCTGTACTAAAACAACTTCCAGCTGCCCTGTCTGGTTGCCACTGTACAACAATATTGTATTACTTAATGAGCTACCTTTAGGAAAGAGGCCTACTGTGTTGCTTTTCTTTAATTCTTTGAGCAGGACAATTCTGTTACAATAAATACATGTGTTTTGTGTTTGTTTGTTTGTTTGTTTGTTTGTTTTAAATAGGGAGCTAAAGAATTTAAGGAATTCCAAGAATTCTGATAAAATCATGGCATTTCTTGAACTTTCACAAAAGGTAAAGTCCTTTCATACTTCCTAAACAACAGTAAAATCATGCTAGCATAAGAGTTCATGCTGATCTAAAAAATGAATAAATAGAAGAGCAAGTGATACATACACCCACACATTTTATAAAGGACTCACCTTCTTTTGTGTTCTTTTATCCCAATGAGCTTATCTTACTTTGTAAGATGTAATTAAAACCTTTACACTACATGTTGACATTCTTCATATTATTAAATGTTTTCAGGTTTAGGACCTCAGAAGACAAGAACAATCTAGCTTCAAGCTAATTGTTTTAAGTGAAAACTTTTATGATTTTAATATCTCTCCCCAGCAAGCATAGTCTCAGTATTTTCTTCAAATAACTGTTTTTTTAATTATTTCATTAGAAGCTTATGCTTGATTAGAAGCATGGATTATTTTGTTGATGCTGTTGTTCTCAAATCCCAGACTTCTAGAATTCAGCATTTTCCACTAAAGAAAAAAGAAAAAGCATCTTTTTTCTAAAATTGACTTTCCTTTAGAAATTCACTGTTCTGCAGTAAACCACTGTTGACAGTGAGCTTTCAGCTAAATTGTAACTGAACGTACCAAGAGACATGGAGAACATTGCTGAAGCAGGCAGGGTTCTGCACATGCTTGTCAGGGTGGCTGCCAGGGAGTATGTGTGTGTGGAGAGAGAAACTAGCAAATTAAATCAGCTGATGTCCCTGTTGGAACATCAGGAGACAGGAATACCGATACGCATCCTCCATTTTGCCATCACACTCAATTAAATTACTTAAAACTGAGATTGGCACCTTATTCATCAGGTTCCCTTCACATATGAGCTTCAGGTCTGTAGATGAGAAGTAAGCCTAAGTTCACACTGCTTTTGCCTCCCTGAAGTTCCAAACAGGAAAAAGAGGATGCACAGGAAGTGAGCCCTCCTGCCCACAGCTGGGTTTGCTTCCTACACTATTTGTATTTGTGCAACCTCTTGAGCATAGGAGCTGTGCACATGCTGGTGCTGGGACCCCTCGGCCTACCAGATGCAATAGGAAGAGAAAAGAATCCAGTTCTGTTGGGGGGTTGGTATTTTTTTTCCTTATTTGCCAACCCTGACAGCTCAATGTAAAAAGTCCAGTGTAGGTGTATCTGGGAGTGTGGACTATCTGACATAAAATTAACAGAGAGCAATAAATGTGGTATTTTCCCATGTTATTTTTCTCCTAGGAAACTTCCCAGACCTGAAGAAAACATTGTTTTGGTAGAATTCAAAGAATCATCCTGCTGACCTCCCATCTCAAACAGTCCTGTGCATAATGCTGTAATCCCTGCAAGCAGATCAATTATCAGCTGGCAGAGAATTTTTGCAGGCCCACATAAAATTGCAGGAGCTGTCTCAGTTGTTTGTCAACTCCATCTTGTCTGAACACAGAGAAGATCCCTCCTGTTTGCATGCAGTGGCACTCTCTCTTCACACTGACAGTATAATCTGCTGTTCTTAATATTTGCTCAGTGCAACCTCCTATGCAAGTCTATTCTCCTTTGCTTCTGACCTTGACAAACTGCAAATGTTTGAATTGTTTAATACCTTCTTTTGTGGGGTGAATTATATATTATCTTTAATTTCAATACAAAGAGGTTGGCTATCTCAAAGAGTGCAAATTTTAGGGAGGAGCAGAAAAATTGTTTAGGTCACATTTGACAAGGTAGAAGTTTAATAACTCTTCTTTATATAGTCCACTGAAACTGTAGCCCTTTGGAATATCAGGTAAGCCATTTCTATGTAGCTTGTTAGGGATAGTTACAACTTCTGTTTAACTCATTTTCTGGATGCCTGAGTTGAATGCTGATTTTTGAATTATGTAAGTTCTGGTCACATACGATTGCAACTATCCTGCATCACATAGATCAGGCTAATTCACAGTGCTTGGAAAAGAAATCAGGAGCTGGAGGTCTCAGGTTTCCCTGAAATGAATGGATACATTTAGCTTAATCTCTATGCACATCAGTTTCCAGGATGCAAACCTGAGATAATACTTCCTCCTTCTCACCTCTAAGAAGGAAAAGAGGTCCTGAAACACTCAGAAAACACAGTGATAAGATTAAGCAACAACAACAACAAACAAAGAAACACACTTCTGAGGGAATTAGCAATTCAGTACTGGAAGTAGAGTATGAACGCAGTAAAAGAGCCTTGATTCACACAGAACAATAAAAACTGATTGGCAACTCCAAGAATGTTATCCGTTCTGTTACTTGGATAATGCAAGTATTCTGAAGAAAAAGAAAAGCATGTGGCTGTGTGATGAAATAAGTCTTTATCAAAATAGATTCATAAGGGACTGACCTAAGTTCATGCAAACAGCCTCGCGTAATGAAATCAAGATCACAAACTAAGATATAGGTTTCTCCACATTTCTTTATCTCTTGTGATTTTTTTAACATTAAACTTTAAGAAATGAGAAAAATTTTCACCACTATGGGGAAGAGCAGACAGTCAACTCTTTCCAGCATCTGAAGTTAAAGATAGTTTGGAGTTTTTTTGTTAAGCATTCAAGTACACCATCTCAACATCTTGGTAAAAAAATAATGCAGGAGAAAGCATCTACTACATATTCACACACACTTTTATAAAAAGTGAAAATTTCCCTTAGTATTCAAGTTGTCACTGTTGTGTGGCTGAATGAAAGTCTCATCAGCCCACTTTTACTTCTCTAACACTACTACTGTGTTATGAAACTGTGCTATGAAACCAGGCTTGTGCAGACACTCTTCTTGTTTCCTATAGACAAGCCTGAAAAAGTGTTTCTCTGCTGCTTTTTGTATCCAGAGTAATCACGTAAAAGATAAACCAGCATATCATCTGGAAGTCCTATTGTCTTCACTACAGTGACCTTTGTCTTCACAATGCTTAGACTCTTACTAAAAACTGGGGGAGAAATAAGACTAGCATTTTTCTAACCTTCAAGCTGATGTGACTCATGGGTTTTACATGTAATAAAGCTATGATTTAATGAACTATGCTTATCTATAAACACACATTTTACACATGTGCAGTGGCAAAACACTATGAATGGCTGAAAATCCCACTTGCCAAGAATTCTGCTTCAGACTTTTTTCATATCATCCATACTGTCATCAGAGCTACAAAATTCAGGGGAAATTTGTATATTTGACAACTCCAGCTTCTACATTAATATATTTGGATATTTTGAAAATTAAAAAAAAAAATGGAACAAGAAAAACCCTCATGCTTCTTGGTAACACAGAGCATGGTGTTCTTACTGTTTGTAGTAGTGAGCAGATAGACAAGTGGAGTGTACAGGAGATAACAGATGATTATGCTTACTCCTTGGAGTAGCGACTGTGGGAAAAAAAATGACAGATTATGAGAGAAAAAAATAATAAAAGGAAAAGATGACAAAACAAAGAACATTTCAGAGTAATAAGACTCCTTAGTAAAACCTTAACTGAGAGTTTTAAATAGACTGGAATGAGAAGGCAAACACAGTCAAAATACAATCAAACAATAAAAGTAGGAGGGAAAGGGGATTTGGAAGTCTTGGTGAATATTAAAGAAGGACTGCAACCAAAACACTTGATCCAAATATCTCTAAATTTTGAGGGCATTTGATAGACTGAACTGGATTTGAGTTTTATGATTTTATTTTTATTATTATTTTAAAATTTACTTGTAGCCAAACTCTACTTCCAAACTCTTGGACAGTTTGAGAAAGTCTTTGGATTCACATCCTGAATCTTCCATCTACATCAGCTAAAAAATATTACACTAATGCAATTGTTTGGAAATAGCACTGCTAGCCAGGTTCCTATTTGCAGCAGCTCAACCCCCAGAGCTGTCCTAGTCCACTTTCATCCACCATAAGTGGTGTGTGAGGAGGGAGCTGAGCAGTTCAAATGCCTCTATGCAGTACACAGAGGGAGGTTTTATCATAAGCCTCTGTTTCCACCACTTCAGTTCCTCCTCCACAGCTCAGTAAGCAGATAATTTATGTACTCTGACAGCAGCATTCTCTCCAGCTTCCTAGCATAGTATCTTGAAGAAAATGCACCTAGAAGCTGATATACAGCATCCCTGCTCCTGTCAGGTCCTGATGGAAATTTTTTCATTGGAAAACAGTTTGCTTGCAAAGACTTTTACACAGGAGACTAGGGGAGAGGAAAAAAAAGGAAAAACTGAAACAAACAGTTTGCGAGCACTAGCGCTAGTGAAACCTCATCTCCTACACATTTATTTCTTGTGGAGAAGTTTGAATAGCTGCTCCAGAAGATGTAAATGCCAATTAATTTCTCCCTCCTCCAGTTGTACTGTGTTTGATGGTCTCTGTGCCCTGTGAATTTTATGATGTGTACTATGGAAAGCTCATACTGCTGTCCTTTTCCTTTTGAGGATACTGGCAGGTACCCAACAACTCAGCTCCTCTGTCAAATTAATCTGAAGCAAGCAGGGGGATCCAAAATTTCTGTTTTGAGGTATGCACTAGGAGATACATTCACAGAGAGTGCAAGAAAAATAAAAAAGCTGAGAAGCAATATACTGACTGTTCACTACTCTGCAAAAGCAAACGGAATCCAAAGGACCTCAGCATTGTCAGGAACTGTCTGATGTCCTCCATATATAGCACCCCAATAGAAAGGTGAACTCCGGGGATTGCCATGTAAATTGGCTATGCAAATTGTTTACTAAAAGGACAGTAGCTTTTGATTAGGTCCTGGCTCTCAGATACTTGCTAAACAGTAACTACTCTGCCTAGTTTCAGGTATTTACAATAGCCACTATTAAAAAAAATCAATGTTGTATTGTTGGTTTTGTTTTAATACATGATTTTTAATACATGATTTGTCCAAAGCTGCCAAATGGACAGTTGTTTGAATGTTTTTAAAAACAAAGTTTGAACATTTCAAACTTTTTTTACCCATTATTTTCAGCTGAAATATCCATCAAAACATAAGCTAAGACCCTAGCGTAATTCCAAATGCCACAAAGGACTGGGGTTGACATTTCTATCACTTCAACATAACCACTCAGCTCAAAATAGCCACAAACTTTCTAATCTGTATTTTTATGTTGCACCATCTCTAAAGCAGCAATTATTTTATATTTTGCAGTCAAGATACTTTAAATCCGATGTATCTTTCCTCATGTTGGAAGGATAAGAAGAGGAAAAATACATTTCTTTTTCCCAGAAAAATGTCCAAGTTCCTTTTTGGCACGGCCCAAGTTTAGCAAGAATCCCATCATGGACATGCACAGGCTCTTCTGAACTATTTTCTTGTCATCACAGGAGAGACTCACGAATCCTGTGACTCCTTTGCCATCCTGGTGAAAGTGATTGAGGGTTTCCCACAGTAGATGATTGAAAGGCAAAACAGGTTTATTTCAGGGACCTTGGAAGACAAGTCCATGTCACGGAAAAAGTAAATAAATTTTCTCCCCTCCTCTTCCCCCCTCTTTTTTTTTTTTTTTTAATAAGTATCTTTTCCTTGTAGCAAAATCTAAATTAACATAATGCAAAAGCCAGTTGCAACTTTGGGGTTTAGTTGCCTTTTGGTTTCTATTATTATTACCATTATTTTATCATTACCTTCTGATTAATTCATTTTCAGATAAAAAATGTTTTATGAAAACACTGTGGCAGGAACGCCAGAATATCTTTTAGATCACTAATGAGATTTTGTCTCATGATTCATCCTGAGCAATCCAATTCCAAACTATTGCTTTTTATGTTCAAATATTTTCTTATGTAAGCAGGAATTCATATACTCATGGCATGGGAAAAATGAGGTGAAACCTATTCCAATGCAATTCTTTTTATGTACAACCTGTTATGTTTAGCTCCAAAGGACTTTAAAATAGCCCAGAGAAAAACACAAAATAAAATAGAAATAAAGCAAATTCTAAAAGAAGAAAGAAAAATACAGTCTGCCACATACCAAATTAATGTTTATTGGGTACATAATACTTAGATACCAGTGTTCATTTTAGTGATAACAGCGGCTGATAATTAATTTTAAAACTCTAAAGGTAATTCATCAGTCTTCAAAATCCTTCTCCTGTAAGTAAATAAACATTATTTTAGAAAGAAAATAAAAAGAAGCAGACAAGAATTTCCCAACGCTGAACTTTGAATCAACAAGAATGAGGTCCAAAACTAAATATTAGAGTATTATTTAGCTCAAAATAGTGCGCTATTTAATTTGGATATCATCCCACCTTAAGTCATGCTTGTACTGCAAGGCCTACCAAAGGCCAATCAGTAGTGCCCAGCCAAGAGACGCACTGAGTGATAAGCAATTCTGCAAAGGGGCTCACCCTCCTACTATCCATTTCTACCTGTTTGCTTCGACCACATGTCTTTACTTGTCATTCATTTAGATTTTAAAGTCCTGGAGGCACAATCTGCTCTTTACTATATCTTCGTTATTCTCTGGAGTCCAAACTCCAGAAAGGCTCAAGTGTGATCCTGCAATGTAAATTCTTTAATTTTTCATCCCCAAGCTATTTTCTGATTTTATTATAATGCGTCTGATACTATTACAACTAAATCTCAATCCCTTACTTTGTTGTCTTTAACTGTGGATCCTTCTGGACTACCCATTGCACTGATTTTTTCATTTTTTAAGCTGCAAATCTGAGATAGAAATAGTTTTTCTCCCCAGAACCTTAAGGTTGGAAGGGACACTGAGAGTTGCCTCAGACCACTGATCCAGTCCACACTAGACCCATGAATGCACAATAGCTCCAAAAAAAAAAAAAAAAGACTTCAGCAGCTTTTCAAATATTCGAAGACTCATCATATCCTTCCTCAGCCTTCTCCACTTTAGGTTAAGAAAGCCCCAAATGAACATACCCAGAAGGCACTCATAATGATGGGCTATTGTCTGTTACATGGTGACTCTTCTCCAGTGCATCCAATCATTCTGAGAAGATAGACTCCAAATCTCAGTACAGTCCTGCAACTTGGATCTTGCCATGGCATGTGTAGCACAGTACAAGATTTCTTCATACCTCTTCCAATATACATTTCCTCCAAAGTACTACCCTGCTCACAGAAATGCTGTCTTGGCCCATTCTGGGGAAGAGGAGGCTAAGGGGAGACCTTATTGCTCTCTTCAAATACCTGAAAGGTGATTGCAGTGAGAGCGGGGTTGGTCTCTTATCACTGGTGACAGGACAAGGGGAAATGCTCTCTTGTTACACCAGGGGAGGATTAGGTTAGATATCAGGAAAAACTTCTTTACAGAATGGGTTGTTAAACACTGGAATAGACTCCCCAAGGAGGTGGTTGAGTCACCATCCCTGAATGTGTTTAAAAACCATTTGGATGTGGTGCTCGGGGACATGATTTAGTGGTGGGTTGTTAGAGTTAGGGTAGTATGACTAGGTAGCGGTTGGACTTGATGATCTTGAAGGTCTTTTCCAACCTGAGCAATTCTATGATTCTATGTCCAATTCGTAAGCTAGAACAACTACAGCAGTCTTTTATAAAACTACTACCTAGACAGTTCTTCTCCGTCATGTTTCCGTAGATGATCGGATGATTCCTCCCTTTGGGGATGGGAGCTGGACTTGCTCTCACTGACTTAACTTGTGATTTTTCAAAGAGGTACTACCAACCCATCAAGATAATTTTGAAATCTAATCAAGAGCTCCAACATAGGTTCCTTTCTCTTCTCAGATTAGTGCCACCTGCAAATTTTATGAGGTACATTCTCTTTTCTCCTCCCGATCACTGATACAAATGCCAAGTTTGGCAGAGAACCTTGGTGAATTCTTTCAAAATACAGCTTTCCAGTCAGTCCTTCCTTTAGAGTTTAACCCAGTCCCATTACTTTCATCTCCTGCCCTGTCTCTTCATGCTTAAAGCCTCACTGAATGATGTTGGCCTGATTTTCACAGCATAGGGAAATGCTGTAGTCACTGCCTCTTCTTTGTTGCTGCAGTTATTACGGTGCATGACTCACATTCTTCAAAAGCAACTATTGTTTTTCAGTGCTCATTTAAGCAAACAGGGTTTAATGGAGAGGAATTCTCAGCCATTTAAAAACCTTTTTTCTTTGAGTTTTATTCTCATTTTTTTTTCTTCCCTGTTGTTTATATTTTCTTTCAGGTAGGACTAATTTTGGGAAAGTTTGCTCAAAAAGATAACCCAAACAAACCAACTTATTTCTACTGTGCCCCTTAAACTGAAGGCAAAAATGAAAGAGACTGAGATTATTCAAAAAACATATTCAAGCTCCTGGAATGCAATTGTTGCGAGAACTGTGAGAGTGTTTGGATAACAGCAGATAGACAATTTGCAGAAAGCTCCAAAACCAATATGCCTTCTAGAAGTGCAGTAGGTAAACCACTGAGGATTTGAGGCAAAAAGATGTGTATATACCTGTTGTTTTTACTTTTCAGATATTTTTGTGAAGTAACAAGTTACTTCTAAAATTTAATGAATGATATTCTTCTGAGTGTGTAAAACAAACAAACAAACAACCACCTTTCAGTTTGATACGGAACACATTTTGTTTTCTAGGCATTTACACATTTGACTTTATGCTAGCGAAGTTTGATGGAGGAGTAATCACATTTAGCAAAAAATCAGAGCTAAACTGAAAAGCTCTTACAATCTGTACAGAAATGTCTAAATAATATGTCTAAATAAGCTCAACACTCCCACAGTGTTTTTAAGGGGTCTTAAAATCAGAATTGAAAGATAGTAGATCATCTAACTTTACCCCTTCTCACAGGAATGAAAAGATAAAATTCCCCACACATTGGATATTTAGATAGAGATTTTAAAGTGAAAACAAGTGGGAAAACAAGGTGCAGACATTTGGCTCATCATTTCCATAATGAGAAACTAGCCTCCTCAGTTCAGCATAAGAGAAGCAAATAAATGATCAGAATTAAACATTTTGTGAATTGAAATTAAATACATATTTTAAAATCTCTACATAACTTAGAGAAAATAAGAGCTCACTTCTAACTCTCCAGAATCAGAGTTTTCTCTGTTTTTGTTTTTATTTTTTCATCTTTTCTGAAAATAAGAAAATGTGAAAATACAAGTGCTGTATCCTTCTAGAACACAAGATGACAGAAATTGTCTGTGAACTCCCTGGAAATTGTTATCTTTACTCAGTGGAATCCTTTCCCACTCCAAAATCTGAGCACTGTAACCTCTCTCCAAGTGTCCTGGAGCCCAGGATACCTATTCCAATTTCAGCCTGACTTTGCCTGCAGGTTAAACTGCAACAATTGTTATTGTAACGTCACTGTGCCTATCTGTCATCATCCCATTTATTACGTGAACAAGATTGGTGAAGACAGACAAGAAATATACACATGGCCACCATTCATTTCAGTCTTCAGGAATGAAATCACACTCTCTCATGACTATTTTTAGTGATGGTTCTTTCCAGTCAAAGGCAAGAAGTACTATCAAGAAAACATCTTACTCCAGTATCACATTACTAGTCATTTCTAGACGAACTTCTGTGGGTTCACAAACTAACAGTATCAGATAGTCACTAGTCTCAAGGTCTTGTCATCTGCTTGCTGTCCTTTTCCCTCTCATAGAGAGAAGATAAGGATCTTTCAGAGAGGTATTTTCTTCTAAACTTGTCCTCTTGAATTTAGGCAGTTTAAGGGAACAATGACTGCTGACAAGTTCCTTATTACCAGCAATTAATGGCGAGTTTGTTAATTAGTGTCCTGAGGCAAAGTTAATGTAGCATTTCCAGCAAAAACAAAAACAAAAACATAGCCCATATCCAAAAATATTCTAACAGCTCTGTATTATTCAGTATTTTTCTTAACAAGGACAGATTTTCCTGTCCAAATCAGTGGACTGCAAAGTACATATTCTGGGAAAAGAGATCAGCTTCATTAAAATGAAAAAAATAAATAAATTGCTGTCTTTTTCCTGACCCAAAACACGGAAAGTTCCCAGAGCATTCAGGGGAGGGAAGAGAAGAAAGAAAAGCTGAAACTTTCTCTGCATTTTCAGTGAAAGCTCCAATCACTTCTGGAGGCTTTCCTCACTCCATTTAATCATCTATCAACTACAGTCTTAGTCTTAGATGAACTGACTCCTTAACAAATAAAGAGAGTAATACTTGGTTCTAAAAAGTGCTGCTTGCCATAAGGCCATCTCTACTTACTCTTTGTGAAATGATGAGCTCACTTAATCTTTACAAAGACAAACTGCAAAGCTCCTAAATACTCTTTCTGCTATCACTCTCTGCCACTCAGAGAGGTAGTGAAATCTTCATCTTTTCTTCAGCTAACCAGAGATGAACAAGACACCTTCTCTCACAAATAACAGCACTCCTGGAGCACCCAGTGACTGGGCACTACACTGGGCATAGGCTTCAGGATTCCTTACTGCTGTCCCAGCAGAGTGGTGCTTTTGGAGACCTCCAGAGCAGGAAAAGAAATAAATCAAACTGACCTTAAAATCACTGCCAGTTGCAAAAGCAACAAAACCTCTCCAGAGACTACATTTGGATCACAAAGCTTTTCAGAAGTGACATCCATTGCCACAGTTTCTACATCCTTTAGACTGTTCCGAGCATGTCACCATGATTAAATCAAGGGAAACTAATGCTAGGCTCTGCTGTTCACAGGAGACACTTTAAAGAGCATGGATTTTCTCTTCAACTTTCCTTAAGGCTAATAGCCCAAACTGAAAGCCTGCCCATCTGGCTCCTCCACAGTCCACACAGATCAGACAGTAGTGCCAAGGAAGACATGCCAGTGAGAATGACTCTGAGCAGCTCATGGGAGGTTTCTCCAGCAGCAAGGCTGAACTCCCATGCTGCAGTAACTCATTTCATGACTCTCCAGGAAGAGGTGGGCTACTGCTGGCAGCTGTAGTTGCTGAAGGCATTGCAGGCACACATTCCCTATCAATGTGTGATAAAGCCTTATACAAAACAATCAGAGTGCTATGAATATGAAATTTTCTTCACTAACAAAGCATAACCAGGCTGGTTTACTTTCAGATTTCACATCAGCCATACACAAAAAGCTGCAAAACAATTATAAATGTCTGCATTTAATAAAATTATAAAATTTCTTAAAATAATTTTATCAACTATATTAAGCCACATGAAATATATTCAAAGCTGCATCATGTTTTAGAAATTTTACAAGGTTTTTATTGTATAAATGATATTAAATTTTAATACCAGCAACGATATACTATGTATTTTAGCAATATCTCCTTAAATAACTGAACCTAGCCACTGGCTGGAGGTTGAACAAACACTTCCCCCCACAGGAATTCATGAAGTATGTTGTCAGAATACTTCAGAGAGTAATCAAGGTTTCATTTGTTTGGTTAATATATTAATTACTGCTTGGAACGGCGCTGTATGTGAAAAGAGAATAATCAAAATCCATCTTTTACATGCTTATCTCTCTGTTCCCATCTCCTAATGAACTGTAAATCATATTGAAGTTATAAATAATTACTTCATTATCAATTTAAAATAGTTTATATAAGGGCTATGAAGATGAGAAAGGGTCTAGACAGCAAGGTATATGAGGAGCAGCTGAAATCCCTTGGTTTGTTCAGCCCAGAGCAGAAAGGAGCTGAGGGGAGGCCTCATGGCGGCTGCAGCTCCTCACAGGGAGCGGAGGGGCAGCGCTAAGGTCTGCTCTCTGGTGTCACCTGAGTAAGTGACAGCGACAGGGCCCAAGGGAACGGCATGGAGCTCTGTTGGGGAGGGGCAGGTGGGGTTTAGGAAAAGGTTCTGCACCAGAGGGTGGTCGGGCACTAGAACAGGCTCCCATGGCAGCCATCATGGCACCAAACTGCTGGAGTTCAAGGTGCTTTTGGACAGCATTCTCAGACATAGGACTTACATTTTGGTTAGTCCTCTGTGAAACCAGGAGCTGGACTAGATGATCCCTGTGGGCTTCTTTTCACCTCAGGATATTCTGTGATTCTTTGGAGGGCTTTTAAGAATTAAAAATCAGGATTTTAGGA
This sequence comes from Numida meleagris, assembly GCF_002078875.1. Taxonomy (NCBI): domain Eukaryota; kingdom Metazoa; phylum Chordata; class Aves; order Galliformes; family Numididae; genus Numida; species Numida meleagris. The sequence goes on along the minus strand of NC_034410.1, from coordinate 50,575,637 downwards.
CAGCTTCACTCTCTTGCCTTTTGGGATAGTTACTTGTATTAATTTGGGAAGAAAGCAGCATCTTCCATTAATATGTCAGGATTTGGTATTGGTGTCACTCTCAGTGCAATGATTCAACACACTGCTGATACTAGAGTCCAGTTATATAACATCACCAACATTTATAAAGGCAAACAGGGATAACGTGACAAATTTCACATGATATACTTAAAATTTACTCACTGTGACTATAACCTTAAGAAATCTGGATCTTCACTGTCACCCCATTCATTATTCACTGAAGAGTTTTATGACCTTCAGCCAGACGATGGCTATAAATCGTAACTGTCTGGATTAAGATGTTATGTGCAAACTGATGCAAGTGCAGCAGAACAGGCTTGTTGCTAATATCATATATGCAAGGTTAGGTCCCAGCTGAAGTCTGAAGCTCGAAAAGTGATGCTGTCTGTAGGTTATAGATTGTCTAAATAGTTTGGAGCAAACAAATCATGAAGTGATCTGTACATCCACTGTAACAAGCAGCCGCCAAGGAGCTCTTCAGTACTTCTTTGTCAGAAGTAGTAAGTAGTAGTTATTTTAAATGCTGCATATCTTACTCAAAAACACCTAAACACTCTTTAAAAAAGAAATTAATTGGAAGAGGAAAATATTTGCTACAATAGAAATTAGGGACGAGCCAGTGCAGATGTGGCACACTAACATCGCCAAACTGTACATAAAAATTCCCTAGACACACACACTAAATAGTAAGCGACCTTCTTCCTCCACTCTCCCACCACTTGAAGTGTGAATATGAGACCGATCAAGCTGACTTTATAGTCCTGACATCTAGAAGGATGTCTGAAGCCAGAGCACAAACACAAGTTTTTGGTGCTTTTAAAAGGCTGAACAAATTCCTTTGAATTCAGCCTAGCCAGGCTGAACATGCTGAATTCTCCCTAAACATAGCTCCAATAGCTACTAAAGCAAAAGTTTAATGGATTTCTCTCTTAACTAAATGTTCCAGCATTACCATATAGAAATATAGCTCAAAGCCACACAGAACAGAAGTGGCATGGAAATGATGAAAAGGGTTTAAGCATAGAAGAGAATTTGACTAAAAAAGCCCACACCAAAGTATTGAGTTTGCTGAAAATAACTTCGCTAGAGAACAGCAGCTAGAGGAAGAGACAGACAGTGTGAAAAGGGATTGATGACAGGCCAGGGCTTTAGGAGAGCTATATCAAAAGCAAACAGTGACGTTGCTGTCTGGGTTCGTTGTGCAGACATTATACATTTCCTATTTTGACACTTCACACCTCTGAACTACAGTATGTTTTTACTGTTGTTTGCTAAAACAAGCATGGCTGTGCTTTGGCTTTTGGAGTGAAGAGAAACAACTTTTCACTTTCTGATGCTCTTATCCTATTATGTGGGATGTAAGCAATGCACAGTCATGCAGGCCTATGCCCAGGCAAGTCATCCATCTGAAAGGCATATCTCTCTATGAGAAACAAGCTTTCTGCTCTGATTGGAATTATATTTTGAGTCATGTGGTGGATGCCTTGTTGTAGTAGGCGTGTTACGGGGCATAAAGGGTCGCCGGAGCTCGGTAACAATGCCTGGGTAATGATTCCACCCCAGGCCACGTGGGCTTCATCTGTTCAGGGGTTAGAAGGAAAACTCTAGTCAGCTAAGAGGAAAGACTGAAAAATACAGCCATGCCTACACTCTAACCAACCTCACCTGTCCACCCACACAGCTAACTGTATCAGGGAAGGAGGTGAGTAATATTTGCTCCCTCCTGCAAATTTGTTTAACTTACTGTGTGATTCATAGAAAGAGAAACATGGAATAAATTTTAAGGTCAAATGAAAAACAAAAAAATTCTTTCAATAGCTATACAATCTTAGATATAAAATAGACCCAGGCTGTTAGCCACATTCTTCTCTTTTCTTTAAAGATTTTTTCACTCCCAGAACACTTTATGTAATTTAACAGGTCTGCTTGGCACTGCTGCAGCACCATTTTTAAAACTATAACCATTCAAGAGAAGCATAAATTCTTCATTTGCAATTAAGAGCTCTCCATAAACACAACTTAAATGCTACTCTTTTTCTCTTGTAATGATGCAATGGAAAAGAATCATGTACACATCTTTGATAAAATAATGCCAGGACAAAGTCTTTTGGCTCTGCTGTTCCTCACATGTACTCCTCAAAGGGAAAAATAAAAACAAATATTGTCCCTCAAAATATTTGAATGTGAAGAAATTAGTACTGAAGAACAGCTTTTCCGTTCTTTATGTGGAACAAGACAGGGAGTGGTGATGGTATTATACTCCTAGACTCTGCAAGTTACAAAAGGAGGGCTTGATATTCAATGTCTAATTTTAATCTAAATTTTTATTAGTTTATTAATTTATTTAATCTAAATTTTAAGATAGCTTTAATAAGCGTCATGTGAAAGAAGTGGTTAACATGATTGGTTTAAAAAAAAAACAGTACAATAAACCTAAGTATCCACCATGGCAATTGTGAAACTACTTTGCCATAAGCACTAAGATATTGATGTATTTTCTTATTACGTCAGCATCATATTAATTAATGTCATAGTCCTCAGTTTCTGTGAAAAAATGCATCAGTTTCGTGCAACATGCTGTTATATGGAAACAGAAGAATCTGGATATAAGATTAAAATATGTAAAAGTTGTCTCATGTTTTATTTACCTAAGCTATTTTTGTAGGCATGAGGCCAGGACAGGATACCTACCCAGAAAAGATGCTCATATAAATATTTGCTTATTGGTAGGCATGTACTGCAATACTTATCTGAGTTAAGATGCTGTTAAGATTGAGATGCTATGTTATATTCTTCAATTCCACGAAGACGATGAATTTGCCAGAACAAACATAGTGTATGTAAATTAAGTTTTAAATAAGTTCCTACTATTTTGTAGCTTAGCATTCAGTTTTCATGTTCGGCAGACCAACATCTAATTTCAAGCACTTGAAAAAGGACCTTGTGTAGTAACATAAGAGCATGCAGCCTCCACTAACATCAGCGGTCAAGTCACTGGATGGCTTAGATTGCTTTAAAAAAAAAAAGAAAAAAGATTTAACATCTCTAAACTTAGATATAGAAGCCTAAATTTAGTCATTAAAAATAGAAGACTTACCTCTGCTCTATAAAAGAACAGGAATCTGACATCATGCTCTAAATCACTTCCTGTCAAATAATATTGTAAGTTAATGTTGACTCTCCTTAGGCATTAAATTAGATTATCAACAAACAGCCTTTTCATCAAAAATTGCTTTGCACAACTCAAAAATCCAGCTCTTACTAAACAACCTAAAAGTAAATATACTTTTTACTTTCTATTCCTTTCTTTTTTAAGTACTTTAATACTTTCAGAAAGACAGTAAAGGGCAAACTAAACAGTTATCCTTATCTTTTATAAGAAAAATTCCTGATGTGGTTTATTATACATATATCAACACAGGTGTTTCATTAAGTAAGTTTGTGGGCATGCTCCAATGTGTTCAATGTCTGGTGAGCTGTAATGTCCATTTATAGCAAACACTAAATAGAAATTGTGGAGTCCAATTCCTTCAGGAATGTAAAATTACATAACAGGGAAGTACACTCTTGCATCTCATTCTGTCTTCTGAAATACATCCTCCTGTTTCACCTGACATCAGAAAGACCTAAGTAAATGTGAGACAAAATTTCTTCAGACTGAACATTAGTTTTTGTTTAATTGCCTAATTACCTCTGTAATTAAAAGACATTTTTATTGTCTTCTCTATCAACTTGAGCCTGTACAAAATTGAGACCATTGTAATACTTGAACCATTTTTGGTTCAGCAGTTTTGCTTTGTAAGAGTAATTGTGCTGCTTTGCACAGTTCTCATGAGACCTCAAATGTAGCATTGAGTCAAGTTTTCAGCAACATGCTGTAAGAGCAATCAAGACAAATTTGTGAGACCAGAGAAGCGCTAGCATGAGAAAACGATGAAGGGACTAGTCTTGTTTATTCTGGAGGAGACTACGGATAGGAAAGAGCAGCAGAGACATGATGACAGCCTTCAAATATATAAGAAGCAGTTAGGGAGATGATGGTGATCAATGTTTTCCATATTCACATAGAGCAGCTCAGGGAGAATTTTGCTTAATTTGCAGGAAAATTTTCTCTAAATATCTATTCATAATAGTTGTGGAGCACTGGAAAGACTACCTAGAGAGCCTGTAGAATATTCTTTATGGGGAATTTTCATGAGCTGTCAGACAAACTCCCTGGGTCATGATCTAGATATGTTGATATTGATTTCAAGCGACAGACAGCTTTTAGTTGTTGTTTATATTGTGAAATGTCAGACACATCCTATACCACATCATGAGAACAGCAGAGATTGCCTCAGGTCTAATTGCCATATTCCCAGTTCAAAGAGCAGAAGGGCAAGAAGTTCTAAAGTTTCAAAAAGGAATACTGTGGAGAGAGAAAAATCAACTGGGATGGGATTAGCAAAGGTATGGCTGTGCAAACCCACTAGCCAAAGTCATTACACCAAAAAAGAAAAGGAAGCTGTTAAGGTTACTTCCCCGAAGGAACATCTCCTAAGGTCTTACAAGGGAGATCACCAGGGAAAAACAGAGCATTAGAGCAGGGGATCCCAAACTCCTGAAGTCATTGGCCTACATGCAATTATTATTTGATCAGTCATTGGTTGATATGTGGTATTATGAATATTACCTGAAGGATTTTAATCCACCGTGAAAGAACAGAAGAGGTTCATACTTGCATCTTTTAGCAATGTCATGCTCAAGCTAAAGCCTTGCCTTTAAAGTAATTTTAACTTCGCCTACTAATATCAGTGGCATAACATTCACAAAGGTCCCAAGATAACATAGTCACTCTCAATTTGAAAAACAGACCACAACACTCCTAAAACAGGTAAGAAATTTCAATTAAATTCTGTACTTCTGGTACTTCGGTGGAGAAGTGAGACCTAGTTGTTGGGGAAAAGCCGCAGTATCAAAGCATTTCCAAGTCCGTCTTAGTGGGTGCCCTCTCTCAGCAAGCAGCTTTGCTGAAGTTCTTCAGAAGAAGAAATAAAACTCTAGCAGTATATCAAGCTATGATAGACTTTGCCACAGTGACAAAGTTTTTCCTGTATCTAATGGTCAGCTTATTTCTCCGGACACAAAGGCTGATAATTGTAATTTTTTTTATTTTTCATACAGGCCATATCCTTCCCTTACTTTACCTTTGGTGGCTATTTAACATCTCTGTCATAAATATCAGAATTACTAAAATTTGATAGCAGAAGGAAGTAGTTCTGTAAAGTCATCTTTCCATGAAATTCTAAACATGAAAATATTCCTTTATATACTCCTTTATATTTTTTAAGGAAATAAACTACCTCTATGTAAACTTCCAGGAACTGCTCCACAGACCATCAGACCCCACTTCACAAGAAATCATGTTACACCCTGAAATATATTTACAACATAAGTACTATTCACTGAAGGAGAAATGAAATTATCATCAGAAAAGCCAGTAATACATTAGTTGGCAGAAAATCTCATGGAACATTATAAAAGGTGATTGAATTTGGCCCCAGAGCTTTTGTATATTATTAGATTATTGCCTAATCATACTAATTACATGTGCAGTGAAAAAAACATTATTTTCATTTGAATGAGTTCTTCTTGTGACATTACGAGAAATGAAAGACAGGACCACCTATTTATGTTTCTTCTTTGTTATTGTAATGTCAGTTTGCAACTCGGGGAAATAAGCATAAAAACTGAAGTAGATACCACCCACCATCTGATAAAAGTAGATGTTCCAGTTCCTGAACACAACTGTAATATGGAAAATAAAAGAACAGCTATTACTTCCATAGCAACTTTTATAAAACTGTCAAAGCAATTAGCAAGCATTATTAGTTTCACAACAGCCCTATGAGACAGTTCAGCTACAACATTATTTGAATGTAAAGACTTCCACATTACAGCAACTAGGCCAACATGCAGATTTTATATCGCATAAAAGAACATATTTTTACAGATAACCTACTTTCAGCCGCCTTTTTTCCACTGTTGCCTCTTCCTCCTCACCCTCACCCTTTTTTTTTTTTTTTTTGATAAAGAATCACCTGTAGAAAGTTAATGTACTTCTGCATGGAGTTCTTACAGTTAACACAAAGCTATACAAGTGGCTAGGCATTTGGATCAAAGAGTATGGACTACATTGAAATAAATTCTGCATGAAGTAGCAGCCCTTCTAACTTCCCTGGAACAGAGCAGGTGCTAAATGCCACACTGCAGTGGAATTAGCGTTTCTCCCTTCTTCCTGCCCAGTCTCAGCATAGGGGCACTGGGCTGGAGGGGGAAGCCATATGAGGTTACAGGAGAGGTATGCAGTCAGGAAACCCAGAACCAGCAGAGTATTCCTCCGGTTCTGAGAAAGAGAACTTGAGTCAGACTCAGAAGACCTGTCCAGCTCACCTCGATCACATCAGCATGAGCTATCTCACAGCTGGTTAAGACCTATTCTACACAGCTAGTGAGCAGATTAAAGTTGGTCTTAGAATATCCTGAAAAAGCTGTGAAGAAGGCTTCCTGTCATGCATTAGACAAACTTCATCAAGCCTTGCATAAGAGGATGTATACATGTAAGCAAGCCTGAAGCAAAGTTACAGAGGCAAATTTATTAACTGTGTATTTGAAACTTGTCCTCAAACACATTAATTGTGGGGAATATATTCAAGTTTTCACAACCACTGAACTTACTATCACAAAAGCAGAGACTATAAAGGAAGCAATAAATCTTATTTGTTCTTAGTTTGTTTTCAAATGATGTCATTTTCTTTATTTTGATGGAGGGATAAAAATTGTCACTGTTTATATAGTGTATCTTACAGTAAGGTGTTACAAGCTGTCCTCACACATCAGATATTCATTCTACAAATGAACCATACAGGCAAGTTTTCAGCCACAGTAGTTCAAGTACTTAATACATTGACAGTTCCAAGTCACATTGCTTTTGTTAAAATGGGCTTTTCTGAAGAGTTCTGCAAGAACTTTGATGAGCTGGAAGATAATCAGGTAAAAGTGTCACCTCCAAGATTAGGCCAAAGGTCTGGTGGGACATTTCTGGTTTCATTGCTTGTCAGCATCTCTGGTTCTTTATCAGGGAATATGAACCTGCTGCTGACCACATTGTTCTTGCACAACCGCAAAGGCACCATATCTCCTAGATCAGTGGCATGTATCATAGCACAGCAAAGTCCTTGTAAATCCATTATTTCCCATGGCAGCTCTACAAATGTACAGCCCAGATCCTCCCAGCTCAATTTCATTACCATATTTTCACCTCACTTTAAGTGCTAAGCAACAGGCGCAGCCGCAGCACTGCACTGCCTATACATACAGTACTAGGAGTTCTCTGTTTCAAATGCTGATTTGGATGGGTGCCATACACCCCCTGGAAGCATCTGCATTTGAATTTAAAAGGGTGGGTGAGTGACAGCAAAACTAGCTTCTTCTTCTGACAAGGCTTTGGCAGATCATTGGTTGTCATCAAACCTATTGCATTCTTGCTCCCTGCCAAAAATTCCACCTACATGCCTGATGGCAATTAGTCCTTTGTAGGTGCTAACAAATACAAGCAGCATGCACTTTTTACAGACTTAAAAAGAATATCCCAATCAGTATATTAATTCCATACATAAACTCACATGCACACACAATCTCCCCTTACCCTATCCACATGCCATTGTGCACCCACTCCCAAACTCATGCTTAAAAAAACCAGCAAGCAGCAGTAAGATGATCATCCAACTGCATGCAAGTAAGATTTTTCATGAATCATTATCTGATTTTCCATAAGTCATCTAGTGCAAAAAATATTGCTTTATGAATGCAGAAGGCAGCCTACATTCTGGATAATGAGGCACATTCATCGCATGCTTGAATCTTTCAAAGGTTCAGACATTTCACACACTCCCTCTAACCATGATTTTTCTGATATCCAAAATAATCCAGGACACGACAGTATGACATAGCCACACTTTGGGCAAGTCCATGAACAGTTTCCATAGAAGGCAAAATGGATAAAACAGGGCCACCACGAGACTTCTGCAGTACTTCTGAATCAATTAATTGAACATTACTTTCATGTTTGAGTAATTATGGGTTTTCTGTTTTCTGTCAATTATAAAAGACAAGGCATTAAAACAGCACAAAGAAACATGCTAAATAAAGCTGTTTGAGTCCTTATTAACATCTTCTATCAGGAAAATTTTGTTTTGTCAAAATCAAACCCTTTTATGGGATTACAATATTTTCAAAACCAAAAATTTAAGGTTTTTCATAGAGTTCCACCACACCAGCCACAAGAAAGCCATCTGATTTGTGGGGTCATCTTACCTTTCATACTACTTCTGTATAGGCAGAAAAGTCAGGCAAAACTCTTGAAGTATTTCCAATCAGATGAGTATAGCAATCATGACACTGCATTTTAATTTTTTTCATTAATGCTACATACACAAACAAAACTAGATTTAGAGTAAAAATGCAGTGAGTTGAATGATACAAAAGCATTTAACTCATCCTGAAAAGTGGTAGAGTATGTTTTCCTGCAACGCAGGCTGATACTCTAAGAGGAAGTTACAGCCCTCCATTCAATAAACTATTTTTTTAAATATGGGAATTTTCCATCACTTTCATGGTACTCATGAATCACTTGGAAATAGAGTACTCTGTATCTTCCCATAAAATTTCCAGAGCAAGTTTCACAGACTATAAAATGCTCCAAAAGCTCAGCTTTGAATTAGCACGTTGTAGAAGATGTTTTTCTTCAGTCTAACTGGATAACAGTAGGTTTTACTCCCCTCCTCAGGCTGATACACAGTCAAACAGCAATAGGAAAAAGCAGCCAGCAGCTCCAGAGTTTAGGTAAAGCAGGCCTGAACCAAACAGCACTCTTAATTACCAGCCAAACAGGCAACATATGTTACTGCGTTGGCTTTGTCTGCATTTAAAATGTCTGAACATGGAAGGACCTTTCCTCTTTCTACTTGGTGCTCCTTCTGTTGCATACAGTAACATCACACATTGTACTCACACTAGCCTCTTTAATGGAGTTCCACTGCACCAGCCACTAGAAAACCAACTTATTTGTAGGGGTCATTTTACCTTTCATACTTGTCATGGTTTTATGATTTTCGGTTATTGGTACTCCACATCATAACATCACGTAGTGAATGTACCTGGTCCTCAGAAGAGAAGGACTACTACATTCCCCACGGTACTTTGCTCCTCTGTTACCATTTTCCAGCCGGAGGGAAAAGATAAAAGCTCGCAGTATAAAAACTTGCAGATCACGAGACCTCATCCCTTTTTCCACCGTCTCTCGTCTTGGCAGCACCTCGCTCTCCAGCCGTCTTATCGTCGGTAGTAGAGTAAAGCCTACCTTGATTTTGGGATATTCTCTCTCTCTGTATTGGATTTATCAGCTTAAATTGTAATTATTGTGTGTTGTACTATAGTGTGTTGTTTTGCATTCCGATATCTTATTTAGTAAATTAGTTTGTTTCTCTTCAGATTGCTGCCGCTGTTCTTTGCTCTGAGGGCCATCTCCCTACCCTTTTCCCCTTTCCCCTTTTCCCAGGACGTGGGCCCTTGGGTCCCCCGTCCCCTTTGTCACGGAATCGGGCCTAACTCCTGTAAACCGTTGACAATGCTACTTCTGTATAGGCAGAAAGGTCAGGCAAAAAGCCTTAAGTATTCCCAACACAGATGAATACAGCAGTCAGAAGCAGCTGCAGTGGAAAGGGCTTCCCTGCATTGCTTCTGACCCTCCATCACTGCAGCATCTGAGCACGGCTCTTGCTTTATAATGTTGGGTTTTTTTGTTTTTTTTTTTTTTGTCAGTGCAAGCAGCAGGGATGGAGAGGACGAATGTCATTATTGTGGAAGGTCTTAGCTGTGGTATTATCTTATGTTAGTTTCCAGAAGAGGTCTTCTTTATGTTTTATGCCAGAAAATAGTTTTTAGAATTCATCTGAACTGGACAAGGTGTGTTCGTTTCCATTTTATTTTCTTTCAGCCTGTGAGAAGATCGCAGTCCCAGCCCATTCTAAATCATAGCATGTCCACAAGAAGAGCAGGGATCAACAGCAGACCTTTTCCTTATTCCTTTTTTTCCCTGTTTACAAGCTTCGCCTCTGATTTTCACTTGCAGCTGAGTAGTTCATGTCAAAAATCTGGCCACTTCTGTCACCTCTACCATATCAACATTCATCCCACCAACTAATTTACAAAACACAGATGCACACATGTTTAACAGCATCAGCCTAATGTTGATGCTAAATGTCTGAATGCTCTGAAATATCCTAGCACTAGTACCTCATACAGCTCACATTTCACTGGCAAGACTTTGCTACCAGAGAAAGTAATTGGATAATTTCAAGGGCATCACAACTGTGGTCACAAAACCATTCTTCAAAGGCTTTTTTCTGTCAGGGAAATTAATGTTGAAACAAAATTTATCTGAAGAAAGTGTAACTAATTCCCGCTGTGGAAAACTCCACACTCATAGAGTGGTTGTGTGTGGATCCCACCTCCAGGACATCTCTAGGAAGGGCTTGACATAGGTGCTGCCTTCTTGCAGCCTAAAAGGGCTAAAGCATTGGCTTTTCTTTGCTCCAATCTTCAAACCATAGTAGACAGACTCTGAGAAGGGCTTTTCCCACTGTCACACTCAGAGTGGGTCAGAAGGTGGACCATGGTGAAAACAAGGATGCATTACTACCTTAGCAGCAGTGGGATACAGGCTTTGCAGCCTGATGGGCAGAACACACCTGTAGGAGGAAGAAAACTGCTTCCTGAAATTATCCTAGGATAATTTTCTTTTTGCTCAATGACTGTTCAGTGTAAAATGCATTAAAAATCTAGGAGCAAAATGTGAAAACATATGGAGTGAAGATGTTCAGGCAAATTGACAAATACAGCCCTACCTCCCTGGAAAGTTTTACAAACGTCTTAGAAGCTTCTTGGACTTAAATATCCCCTTAGCTTTCATTGTCCCCTCTTTTCTTCTAGAAAGCTTTTGGGAATATCACTACTCAGAATACTCTGTTTTATAAGGTTTGAATGTCTCCTGAGCTTATTTTAAGAACTGTCAAATTATCATGGTCGTAGATATAATCCTAGTGTTTACAGAAAACCTAAACTTTTTACTGGCATATCTTACCACTCTGAAGGGAGTTCAGTTATGGCTGCTGTTTCATCTGTACTCTCCATTCAGAATCCCACAACAACATGACTATGTCTTTAAACTCCTGATATTTCTGAGTTGTGAAAGTTTTCTATTTTCTCCCTTGCTGAGTGGTTGGTTAAGTGGAAAGATAAAAATAAAATAAAGGCAAAGAAAAACATTGAAGTAATATTTCAGGAAAGTGATTTCTTTCAAAGTATTTTTAATTTTTACATGACTCAAAATAACTTCACATACAGTAACCACTCAAAACAACTGACTCATCTTCATGTCCATATCCTTTCTTTAAAAACAGAAAACTCTTCTCTCTTTTTTGTGTTCAAAACTTAACATTTTGCTGGAACAGATGCCTTATTTGAGCAAAGTGCCACATTTCTGTAATATTTAAGATGATGTTTCAATTTAACCAAGATGTGACTAATAATCAGAGTGGAGGAAAAGGTACCATGCCTGTGTTTTTGTCCAGCACTAGTGATGTTATTGTGAAACATCCTGATAAGTGGTAATGACACACATCTGAACAGTATTTCTGCTTTCTTAGTTATTATCTTCGGTCAAAGGAGCTGACCTTTTTTCCTTTTCTGTTTTTTCCAGAAGTAGCACATCTGTCTCTGAAAGGTTTAAGTGTCTTTGTAACTAACACAAGAACTTTGAAGAGTTTTATTTGCTTTGGCTCAGCTAAAGACTTTGGTTTCTAGCTGCTTGTTTAATCCTCCTGAAGTTGCAAAAATAGATCGGGAATCTCAGGATGTTTCGCTGTGTTTTTGTCACCTCCCTGTATCCAGTAAGAAATTTCACAAGAGCCTTCTCTATAGTAAACCGATGTTTCTGTTAATGGAGCTACATCTTAGCTGTAGACTTACACTGGCCAACTACTTAATACCGATACTGGCTACAAGTGAAATCAAATCTTTCTCCAAAGTGCCTGCGACCTCTAATAGTAGTATATTATTTCATAACAATAAACAGGTGAAGTTCTTGAAAGAGGTCAGCACACAAATCATATACATCTAACCAAATAATTTTCTTATCAGATGTTTATTTTTGTCATTAATAGAAGTATCAACAAAAAGTCTTAAATCACCAGGTGAGTCACCAGCAGGGAGTCATGTCAGCTTAGGAAAAGAAGGGTTTCTTCCTGTTTGGAGAAATTACCTAATCATTTTTGCTAAGAGGATTTGAAAAAAGATCTTTCTAGAGGGCAGGAAAGCCCCAGGATGATGAAGAAAGGAAAGTACGTCTTGTGTCATCAGAGCAGGCAGTCACTGAAGTGTGTTCTGTGAAATGACACAAAAGGATTTCTCTGTACTAAAACATGCTGTCGTTATGAGCAGTGATTAACACTGTCTCATAGACAGGAAGCAAGAATCACTCCGCCCTTTAGAGCACGCAGATTATTTTAAGTGTGTTGGGTCCTCCTTCCTGTTTACCTATAGAGCAGCAGGAGTAGTCACAGAAGGCAGCTACTACTCTTATCATGCTGGATTTTTCCCTTAATTCAAGTAGTAAGAAAATTCCTAGATTTTGGTAAAGGCTTTTTGTTAGTGTTATAAATGGCAGTTTGGGGTACATGAAAAAGAAATTATTTCCATTGCTTGGTTTACCATATTTGGACACTGCTTTGAAATCTGTGGGACTTAATTTCAGTTGAGAAATTGCAAAGACTGTTGCCCAGGGAGACACATGTGCCAGCCCTGGCTCTACTGAAGTCAGCATGACTCCTCTGAGCAGACCTCATTTCAGGATTTAAAAGCGTAATTCAAGACCTGGGCTCCAATTTCCATTTGGCACTGGCAAAATGAAATGCTTTCTGATCTTATTTCTGTTGTTACCCTAAAATCAGAAAAAAGGATTTATGCTCAAAGAAGTCTCTTCATAGTTTGCATAGCAGTAGACTTCATTTTAGAAATTTTCAGTTCTGAAGGGAGGAGGAGGAGGTATGCCATCCAAATGTTGGAGATGGAGTTAGACAAATTTAGACTGATGTACAAAAATTTACCAAGAAGGGCAAGTGAACACCGGAGTAACTGACTTGTCACCATTTTCTGTCTTCAAATGTGGATCAGATATCTTTCTATCATAGTTATTTCCAAGCTCCTAAACTGATGGGTATCACTCAAAAGCAAGAAACTGCTGTTACTGGTGGTAATGTTCAGCAATGCTGTTATATATGGGACATAGAAATTAAAACAAAATCAAAAATAAATTAAAAAAAAAACAAGAACAAGAACAAAAACAACAATGTAATACGCAAATAGTGGAAAATTTAGCTGAATGTCCCCAGGAGACAATGTTACTCCCTGGAATGGGAGAGTCAAGGTAAGCCATATATCTCAAAAAGCTTTGTCAAGGATCAAATCTAAAATGTGAACTCTAAAATTCTTTGAGGAAATCTATCAACAGGGTATTGAGCAAGTCTTACTCAGTACCGTCAGAATTAACTCCCATTGAGGTGGATGCTAAATTTACTCAATAAGATATGACTAAGATGTAGAATAAGCTCTCAGGTCTCTCTCCAGCAGCACCCACTACAATTTATGGTAAATTAACTGTACACCATGGAATTCAATTTCCTCTTCTTTCTGTGGGTGATAGGTGACTCTCTGGAGTGGAGGCTGAGACTTCATCCCTAGCAACAGAGTGGCAATGAGGTTTCTGAAATCTATTAATTGGCTTGCATTTTCTCTAGACCATAAAAACTTGTCAGGGAATGGGCAATGAGATTGTGCCAGAACTTATACTGTCTACAGCTGACACTGGTAAAAAGCTAATTTTGGTATTTTTAACTTTTGTGTTGACCAGAGGACAGTGGAAAAAGGCTAAAAATTTCAATAACCATTCTAATTAAAAAAATATGAGCATATAGCAATATCTGTCTTTCAGTGCCAGGCCCAAACCTTTGCACTGACTGCCATGACCTTGATATTATCAGGATCAAAATCCACTAATTGTCTCAGTCTCAGCATATTCCAGAAGTAAATTGAGGGTCTGTTTTTCAGAAGGAAATAAGCCCTCAGAACAGCAGGAGGAAAAAAAAAGAAAAAAAAAAGAAAAGGGAAATTACCCATTTCTTTTTGTTAGCTCTTTATATATTTAACATAAATATTAATTTGAGGTTACACCAGAAAAGTGTTTAGAAAAGCCTCCCACATAATTGTTTGAGCAAGATTTCATTTTAGTTTTCACAGGAGACAGTATTCTGAAACCAAGAACTCAGAGATAATCTAAAGTTGTTTTTCCTCTAGTTTTTCCTCTATCTAACTGGCTGTATCTATGTATTAGCTTCCAAAAGTGGCAACTAGCACTCTGAATTTCCCACTTTTCATGTTATTTTATATGCAGATATATATTCATAGAATCATAGAATCATAGAATTAGCTAGGTTGGAAAAGACCTACAAGATCACCTGGTCCAACCATCCACCTACCACCAACAACCCCACTAAACTATGTCTCCCAACGCTATATCTAAACGTTTCTTGAACACCTCCAGGGACGGTGGTGTCCACCACCTCCCTGGGCAGCCCGTTCCAGCGCCTGACCACTCTTTCAGAAAAGTAGTATTTCCTAATGTCCAGCCTAAATCTCCCCTGGCGCAACTTGAAGCCATTCCCCCTCATCCTGTCACTAGTTACAAGAGAGAAGAGGCCGACCCCCAGCTCACTACAACCTCCCTTCAGGTAGTTATAGAGTGCGATGAGGTCTCCCCTGAGCCTCCTCTTCTCCAGACTGAATAATCCCAGCTCCCTCAGCCGATCCTAATAAGGCCTGTGCTCCAGACCCCTCACCAGCTTCATCACCCTCCTCTGCACATGCACCAGGGCCTCAATGTCTTTTTTGTAGTGAGGGGCCCAAAACTGGACACAGTACTCGAGGTGGGGCCTCACTAGGGCTGAGTACAGAGGGAGAATGACTTCCCTGCTCCTACTGGCAACACTATTTCTGATACAAGCCAGGATGCCATTGGCCTTCTTGGCCACCTGGGCACACTGCTGGCTCATGCTCAGCCGAGCATCAACTAATACCCCTAGGTCCGTTTCCTCCATACAGCTTTCCAGCCACTCTGCCCCAAGCCTGTAGCATTGCCTGGGGTTGTTGTGGCCAAAGTGCAGGACCCGGCACTTGGTCTTGTTGAACCTCATCCCGCTGGCTTCAGCCCAGAGATCCAGCCTGTCCAGATCTCTCTGTAGGGCCTCTCTACCCCCAGGCAGATCGACACTTCCTGCCAGCTTGGTGTCGTCTGCAAACTTACTGAGGGTGCTCTCAATGCCCTCGTCCAGGTCATCAATAAAAATATTGAAGAGGACAGGCCCCAGCACCGACCCCTGGGGAACACCACTCATGACTGATCGCCAGCTGGATTTAACTCCATTAACCACCACTCTCTGGGCCCGGCC